>NW_027422637.1:0-127500 GCF_048934315.1 Petromyzon marinus | reverse complement strand
ACCACTCACGCTCACCACTCACGCTCACCACTCACGCTCACCACTCACCACTCACGCTCACCACTCACGCTCACCACTCACGCTCACCACGCTCACGCTCACCACTCACGCTCACCACTCACCACTCATCACTCACCACTCACACGCTCACCACTCACCACTCACGCTCACCACTCACCACTCACGCTCACCACTCACGCTCACCACTCACGCTCACCACTCACGCTCACCCTCACCACTCTCACGCTCACCACTCACCACACTCACGCTCACCACACTCACGCTCACTCACTAACCACTCACGCTCACCACTCACCACTCACCACTCACGCTCACCACTCACCACTCACGCTCACCACTCACGCTCACCACTCACCACTCACCACTCACGCTCACCACTCACCCTCACCACTCACCCTCACCACTCACGCTCACCACTCACGCTCACCACTCACCACTCACTCACCACTCACTCTCACCACTCGCTCACCACTCACCACTCACGCTCACCACGCACCACTCACCACTCACGCTCACCACTCACCCTCACCACTCACACTCACCCTCATCACTCTCACGCTCACCACCCACGCTCACCACTCACCACACTCACGCTCACCACTCACCACTCACCACTCACGCTCACCACTCACGCTCACCACTCACCACTCACGCGCACCACTCACGCTCACCACTCACCACTCACGCTCACCACTCACCACTCACCACACTCACGCTCACCACTCACCACCCACGCTCACCACTCACCACACTCACGCTCACCACGCTCACGCTCACCACTCACCACTCACGCTCACCACTCACGCTCACCACTCACGCTCACCACTCACCACTCACGCTCACCACTCACCACTCACCACACTCACGCTCACCACTCACCACTCACACTCACCACTCACCACACTCACGCTCACCACACTCACGCTCACCACTCACCACACTCACGCTCACCACTCACCACTCACCACACTCACGCTCACCACTCACCACTCACACTCACCACTCACCACACTCACGCTCACCACACTCACGCTCACCACTCACCACACTCACGCTCACCACTCACACTCACCACTCACCACTCACGCTCACCACACTCACGCTCACCACTCACCACACTCACGCTCACCACTCACCACTCACAATCACCACTCACCACTCACGCTCACCACTCACGCTCACCACTCACCACTCACGCTCACCACTCACGCTCACCACTCACGCTCACCACTCACGCTCACCACTCACCACTCATCACTCACCACTCACACGCTAACCACTCACCACTCACGCTCACCACTCACCACTCACCCCTCACTCACGCTCACCACTCACGCTCACCACTCACCACTCACGCTCACCACTCACCACTCACGCTCACTCACCACTCACTCACTCACCACTCACTCACCACTCACTCACCACTCACCACTGACTCACGCTCACCACTCACCACTCACCTACTCACTCACCACTCACCACTCACTCACCACTCACTCACCACTCACCACTCACGCTCACCACTCACGCTCACCACTCACCACTCACTCACCACTCACTCACCACTCACCACTGACTCACGCTCACCACTCACGCTCACCACTCACCACTCACCGCTCACCACTCACGCTCACCACTCACGCTCACCACTCACGCTCACCACTCACCACTCACTCACCACTCACCACTCACTCACCACTCACCACTCACTCACGCTCACCACTCACTCACCACTCACACTCACCACTCGCGCTCACCACTCACCACTCACGCTCACCACTCACACGCTCACCACTCACGCTCACCACTCACGCTCACCACTCACCACTGACTCACGCTCACCACTCACCACTCACCAACCACTCACGCTCACCACTCACGCTCACCACTCACCGCTCACCACTCACCACTCACTCACCACTCACCACTCACACTCACCACTCACGCTCACCACTCACCACTCACTCACCACTCACGCTCACCACTCACCACTCACGCTCACCACTCACTCACCACTCACGCTCACCACTCACGCTCACCACTCACTCACCACTCACTCACCACTCACTCACCACTCACCACTCACGCTCACCACTCACTCACCACTCACTACTCACCACTCACGCTAACCACTCACCACTCACGCTCACCACTCACCACTCACTCACGCTCACCACTCACCACTCACGCTCACCACTCACCACTCACGCTCACCACTCACGCTCACCACTCACCACTCACGCTCACCACTCACCACTCACGCTCACCACTCACGCTCACCACTCACGCTCACCCTCACCACTCTCACGCTCACCACTCACCACACTCACGCTCACCACACTCACGCTCACTCACTAACCACTCACGCTCACCACTCACCACTCACCACTCACGCTCACCACTCACCACTCACGCTCACCACTCACGCTCACCACTCACCACTCACGCTCACCACTCACCACTCACCCTCACCACTCACCCTCACCACTCACGCTCACCACTCACGCTCACCACTCACCACTCACTCACCACTCACTCTCACCACTCACGCTCACCACTCACCACTCACCCTCACCACTCACGCTCACCACTCACGCTCACCACTCACGCTCACCACTCACCACTCACCACTCACTCACCACTCACGCTCACCACTCACGCTCACCACTCACTCACCACTCACGCTCACCACTCACCACTCACGCTCACCACTCACGCTCACCACTCACCACTCACGCTCACCACTCAGGCTCACCACTCAGGCTCACCACTCACTCACCACTCACACGCTCACCACTCACGCTCACCACTCACCACTCACTCACCACACACGCTCACCACTCACGCTCACCACTCACGCTCACCACTCACCACTCACTCACCACTCACCACTCACTCACGCTCACCACTCACGCTCACCACTCACCACTCACGCTCACCACTCACCACTCACGCTCACCACTCACGCTCACCACTCACGCTCACCACTCACCACTCACGCTCACCACTCACACTCACCACTCGCGCTCACCACTCACCACTCACGCTCACCACTCACCACTCACCACTGACTCACGCTCACCACTCACCACTCACTCACCACTCACACTCACCACTCACGCTCACCACTCACCACTCGCTCACCACTCACGCTCACCACTCACGCTCACCACTCGCCACTCACCACTGACTCACGCTCACCACTCACCACTCACTCACCACTCACGCTCACCACTCACACTCACCACTCACGCTCACCACTCACCACTCACTCACCACTCACTGCTCACCACTCACACTCACCACTCACGCTCACCACTCACCACTCACTCACCACTCACGCTCACCACTCACTCACCACTCACCACTCACTCACCACTCACCACTCACTCACCACTCACCACTCACGCTCACCACTCACTCACCACTCACCACTCACGCTCACCACTCACCACTCACGCTCACCACTCACCACTCACTCACGCTCACCACTCACCACTCACGCTCACCACTCACCACTCACGCTCACCACTCACGCTCACCACTCACGCTCACCACTCACCACTCACGCTCACCACTCACGCTCACCACTCACCACTCACGCTCACCACTCACCACTCACGCTCACCACTCACGCTCACCACACTCACGCTCACACACACACTCACTCACTCACTTCATGCTCACTCACCACCCATCCACTCACCACTCACCACTCACTCACTCACCCACCCACCTACTCACCCACCCACTCACCTACTCACTCACTCACCTACTCACCCACCCACTCACCTAATCACTCACTCACTCACCACTGACTCACCACTCACCACTCACTCACTGTGAGTGAGTGAGTGACTGAGTAAGTGGGTGAGTGAGTGAGTGGTGAGTGGATGGGTGGTGAGTGAGCATGAAGTGAGTGAGTGGGTGAGTGTGTGGTAAGTGGTGAGTGTGTGGTAAGTGAGTGGTGAGTGAGTGGTGAGTGAGTGGTGAGTGTGTGAGTGTGTGGCAAGTGATGAGTGAGTGTGTGGTTAGTGAGTGAGTGGTGAGTGAGTGGTGAGTGAGTGAGTGGTGAGTGTGGTGTGAGTGGTAAGTGAGTGAGTGGTGAGTGTGGTGAGTGAGTGGTGAGTACGTGGTGAGTACGTGGTGAGTAAGTGGTGAGTGAGTGTGTGGTGAGTGTATGGTGAGTGACTGGTGAGTGAGTGAGTAGTGAGTGAGTGAGTGGTAAGTGGTGAGTGAGTGGTGAGTGAGTGAGTGGTGTGTGGTAAGTGGTGAGTGAGTGGTGAGTGAGTGAGGTGGTGAGTGGTGGGTGAGTGAGTGGGTGAGTGGTGAGTAAGTGGTGAGTGAGTGTTGAGTGTGTGGTAAGTGGTGAGTGAGTAGTGAGTGAGTGGTGAGTAGTGAGTGGGTGAGTGAGTAAGTGGTGAGTGAGTGGTGAGTAAGTGGTGGGTGAGTGGGTGAGTGGGTGAGTGAGTGGGTGAGTGAGTGGTCAGTAGGTGAGTGAGTGGTGAGTGAGTGGGTGAGTGAGTGGTGAGTGAGTGGTGAGTAAGTGGGTGAGTGAGTGAGTGGTAAGTGGGTGAGTGAGTGAGTGGTGAGTGAGTGGTGAGTGTGTGGTGAGTGTGTGGTGAGTAAGTGGTGAGTAAGTGGTGAGTGTGTGGTGAGTGTGTGGTGAGTGAGTGGTGAGTAAGTGGTGAGTGAGTGGTGAGTGAGTGGTGAGTAAGTGGTGAGTGGTTGAGTGAGTGGTGAGTGAGTGGTGAGTGAGTGGTGAGTAAGTGAGTGGTTGAGTGAGTGGTTGAGTGAGTGGGTGGTGAGTGAGTGAGTAAGTGAGTAAGTGGTGAGTGAGTGGTGAGTAAGTGGTGAGTGGTGAGTAAGTGGTGAGTGGTGAGTAAGTGGTGAGTGAGTGGGTAAGTGAGTGAGTGGTTGAGTGAGTGGTGAGTGGGTGAGTGAGTAGGTGGTGAGTAAGTGGTGAGTAAGTGGTGAGTAAGTGAGTGGTGAGTGAGTGGGTGTGTGAGTGAGTGGTTGAGTGAGTGGTGAGTAAGTGAGTGGTGAGTGTGTGGTGAGTGAGTGGTGAGTAAGTAGTGAGTGAGTGGGTGAGTGAGTAAGTAGTGAGTGAGTGGTGAGTAAGTGATGAGTAAGTGGTGAGTAAGTGGTGAGTAAGTGGTGAGTAAGTGGTGAGTAAGTGGTGAGTGAGTGGTGAGTAAGTGGTGAGTAAGTGGTGAGTAAGTGGTGAGTGAGTGGTGAGTGTTTGGTGAGTGAGTGGTGAGTGAGTGGTGAGTGAGTGGTGAGTAAGTGGTGAGTGAGTGGTGAGTAAGTGGTGCTTGCCGTGTTTTGCAGGAGGGCTCTGATGGAGGTGGTGATGCTGGCTACTGGTGGAGCAGCTCACCAACACGCTCACCAACTCGCTCACCAACTCGCTCACCAACTCGCTCACCAACTCGCTCACCAACTCGCTCACCAACTCGCTCACCAACTCGCTGACCTGCTCGCTCACCAACTCGCTGACCTGCTCGCTCACCAACTCGCTCACCAACTCGCTCACCAACTCGCTCACCAACTCGCTCACCAACTCGCTCACCAACTCGCTGACCTGCTCGCTCACCAACTCGCTGACCTGCTCGCTCACCAACTCGCTCACCAACTCGCTCACCAACTCGCTCACCAACTCGCTGACCTGCTCGCTCACCAACTCGCTCACCAACTCGCTCACCAACTCGCTGACCTGCTCGCTCACCAACTCGCTCACCAACTCGCTCACCAACTCGCTCACCAACTCGCTCACCAGCTCGCTCACCAGCTCGCTAACCTGCTCGCTCACCAACTCGCTCACCAACTCGCTCACCAACTCACTCACCAACTCGCTGACCTGCTCGCTCACCAACTCGCTCACCAGCTCGCTCATCCACTCGCTCACCAACTCGCTCACCAACTCGCTCACCAACTCGCTCACCAACTCGCTCACCAACTCGCTCACCAACTCGCTCACCAGCTCGCTCACCAACTCGCTCACCAACTCGCTCACCAACTCGCTCACCAGCTCGCTCACCAACTCGCTCACCAACTCGCTCACCAGCTCGCTCACCAGCTCGCTCACCAACTCGCTCACCAGCTCGCTCACCTGCTCGCTCACCAGCTCGCTCACCAACTCGCTCACCAACTCGCTCACCAACTCGCTCACCAACTCGCTCATGATGCACACACTCACCACACTCACCACTCACCACATACTCACCACACTCACCACTCACCCACACACTCACCACACTCACCCACACACTCACCCACTCACCCACACACTCACCACACTCACCACACTCACCCACACACTCACCACACTCACCACACTCACCACTCCCCCACACACTCACCACACTCACCACACTCACCCACACACTCACCACACTCACCACACTCACCCACACACTCGCCACACTCACCCAAGGCTCACCTGCTCACCCACAGACGTGCTCACCACTCCCCGACTCACCACTCGCTCACCACTCGCACACACACACAGACACACACACACAGACAGACACACACACAGACACACACACACACAGACACACCTACACACACACAGTGACACACACATACACAGTGACACACACAACAACAACAACAACCGCCATTCGCCACTAAGTGGCGGTGACGTCACCACGACGCTTGTGCCAGGCTATGTGCACCCTGAGGCCACGTGGAGTGTTGAACGCCCGCTGGCAGGAGGTCACGGGGCAGACCCAGGTGCCACGGGTCGACTGACTGAGATCACTGACACACGCACAGACACACACACACACACAGACACACACACACAGACACACACACACAGACACACACACACGCACATACACACAGGCACACACACACACACAGACAAGCACAGACACACACACAGACACACACACGCACAGACACACACACAGACACACAGACACACAGAGAGACACACACACACAGACACCTACGCTGTCTCTCCCCGTCTCTCTCTCCCAGTGTCTCTCTCTCCCCGTGTCTCTCTCCCAGTGTCTCTCTCTCCGCGTGTCTCTCTCCCCGTGTCTCTCTCCCAGTGTCTCTCTCTCCGCGTGTCTCTCTCCCCGTGTCTCTCTCCCCGTGTCTCTCCCTCCCCCGATTTTCACATTCCAGGTGATGGTAGTGGTAGAGGGGGTAGTGGTGGTAGTGGAGGTGATGGTGGTGGAGGTGATGGTGGTGGTAGTGGTGGTAGTGGAGGTGATGGTGGTGGTGGTAGTGGTGGTGATAGTGGTGGTGGAGGTGGTGGTAGTGGTGGTAGTGGTGGTGGTGGTAGTGGTGGTGATAGTGGTGGTGGAGGTGGTGGTAGTGGTGGTAGTGGTGGTGGAGGTGGTGGTAGTGGAGGTGATGGTGGTGGTGGTGGTGATAGTGGTGGTGGAGGTGGTGGTAGTGGTGGTAGTGGTGGTGGAGGTGGTGGTAGTGGTGGTGGAGGTGGTGGTAGTGGTGGTGGAGGTGGTGGTAGTGGTGGTAGTGGTGGTGGTAGAGGGGGTAGTGGTGGTAGTGGAGGTGATGGTGGTGGTGGTAGTGGTGGTGATAGTGGTGGTGGAGGTGGTGGTAGTGGTGGTAGTGGTGGTAGTGGAGGTGATGGTGGAGGTGGTGGTAGTGGTGGTGGAGGTGGTAGTGGTAATGCTGGTAGTGGTAGTGGTGGTTGTAGTGGTAGTGATGGTAGTGGTGGTAGTGGTGGTGGAGGTGGTGGTGGTAATGGTGGTAGTGGTGGTAGTGGTGATGGTTGTGGTGGTAGTGGTGGTAGTGGTGATGGTTGTGTGAGTGGAGTCTAACAGGGGGATCGCCTACCCCCTTTATCTCAGCCAGGGGTCCACTTAGTGTGAGTGTGAATGTGTGTGTGTGAGAGTGAATGTGAGAGTGTGAATGTGTGAGAGTGAATGTGTGTATGTGAATGTGTGTGAATGTGTGTGAGTGAATGTGTGTGTGTGTGAATGTGTGTGTGTGAATGTGTGTGAGTGAATGTGTGAGTGTGAATGTGTGTGTGTGTGAATGTGTGTGAATGTGTGACAGTGAATGTGAGAGTGTGTGAGTGAGTGAATGTGTGAGTGTGAATGTGTGTGAGTGAATGTGTGACAGTGAATGTGTGTGTCTGTGTGTGTGTAGCGGTAGTGTAGTGGTTAGCGCTACGCTGCGCTATGAACCTGGCGACCCGGGTTCGATTCCCGCTCACGGCCAACACCAGTGACGATTATCTGAACCGGTCCCGGGCCTCCCCTAGGTCGACTCAGCCTCAAATGAGTATCTGGTGCTGTGTAGTAAACATCGCCACTGGGGAGACAAAGGCGGTCGGGCGTGGTGCTGACCACCCACCCCCTCGTGTACCGTTCCGGCCTTCATAGGTGCTCGCTAACAGCACTTGCCCCTACAGTCTGTTAAGGATATATGGGGGATCTTTGTCTTTGTATGTGAGTGGGTGTGTGAGTCTGTGTGAGTGTGTGAGTGTCTGTGTGAGTGAGTGTCTGTGTGAGTGACTGTGTGAGTGAGTGTGTGAGTGTCTGTCTGTGTCTTTGTGTACGTGAGTGTCTGTGCGAGTGTGTGAGTCTGTGTGTGTGAGTCTGTGTGTGTCTGTGTGAGTGAGTGTCTGTGTACGTGAGTGTCTGTGTGTGTGTCTGTGTGAGTGAGTGTCTGTGTGAGTGAGTCTGAGTGAGTGTCTGTGTGAGTGTCTGTGTGAGTGAGTGTGTGTCAGTGTATGTCTGTGTGTGTGTGTCTGTGTGTGTGTCTGTGTACGTTAGTGTCTGTATGAGTGAGTGAGTGTCTGAGTGAGTGTGTGTGTGAGTGTCTGTGTGAGTGAGTGTGTGTCAGTGTATGTCTGTGTGTGTGTGTCTGTGTGTGTGTCTGTGTACGTTAGTGTCTGTGTGAGTGAGTGAGTGTCTGAGTGAGTGTGTGTGTGAGTGTCTGTGTGAGTGAGTGTGTCTGTGTGTGTGAGTGTCTGTGTGTGTGTCTGTGTGCGTGAGTGTCTGTGTGTGTGTCTGTGTGTGTGAGTGTCTGTGTGAGTGTCTGTGAGTGAGTGTCTGAGTGAGTGTCTGTGTGAGAGTGTGTGAGTGTCTGTGTGAGTGTCTGTCTGTGTGAGTGTCTGTGTGAGTGTGCGTCTCTGTGAGTGTCTGTGTGAGTGTCTGTGTGAGTGTGTGTCTGTGTGAGTGTGTGTGTCTGAGTGAGTGTGTCTGTGTGAGTGAGTGTGTGAGTGAGTGTGTCTGTGTGAGTGAGTGAGTGTGTGAGTGAGTGTGTGAGTGTCTGAGTGCGTGTGCGTCTCTGTGAGTGTCTGTGTGAGTGTCTGTGTGAGTGTCTGTGTGAGTGTGTGTCTGTGTGAGTGTGTGTGTCTGAGTGAGTGTGTCTGTGTGAGTGAGTGTGAGTGTCTGAGTGCGTGTGCGTCTCTGTGAGTGTCTGTGTGAGTGTCTGTGTGAGTGAGTGTCTGTGTGAGTGTGTGTGTCTGAGTGAGTGAGTGTGTGTGAGTGAGTGTGTGTCAGTGTATGTCTGTGTGTGTGAGTGAGTGTCTGTGTGTGAGTGTCTGTGTGAGTGAGTGTGTGTCTGTGTGAGTGTCTGTGTGAGTGAGTGTCTGTGTGAGTGTGTGAGTGTGGTGGTAGTGCAGCTGGTTACCGGGTCGAGCGGGTGGAGCGTGCCAGGTGGACTATGAGGGTGGACCGTGCAGGATGAACGATAGTAGTTGTAGTTGCAATACGAGCAGGAGGGTGACGTGTTGTGTCTAGGCTCTAGAATTCCCGACTTGACCTCCGTTTCATTTTTATTATTCTCTTATCAACGGTGGCTACTACGTTCACGGAGATTTGGATGATTTGGTGGTGTGGGTGGGTGGTGTGGGTGGGTGGGTGGTGTTGGTGGGTGGGTGGTGATGGTGGGTGGGTGGGTGGGTTTGGGTTACCCGTGGCCATGCGAAGGTCAATTTACTTTTGGGGCTTGCTTGGGGTAACGGGTGGTGGTGATGGTGGTGGTGGTGTCCAGGGATTTTCGTGGGGGGCTCTTAGGGGGCCCCCCAATCCCTCCCCACCCTCTCCACTTTGGGTTGGTGGGGGGGTGGTGGTGGGGGGGTGGTGGTGGTGGTGGGGGGTGACTCTGTTGGGTTCAAGGATTTTCAATAAACTACAGGACGTGGATCTGAGCTGGTGACCTGCGTATTGTGTGGTGTGTAGTGTGTGGTGTAGTGTGTGTGTGTAGTGTGTGTGTGTAGTGTGTGTGTAGTGTAGTGTGTGGTGTGGTGTAGTGTGTGTAGTGTGTGTACTGTGTGTAGTGTGTGTAGTGTGGTACTGTGTGTAGTGTGTGTGTGTGTAGTGTGTGTAGTGTGGTGTAGTGTAGTGTGTGTAGTGTAGTGTGTAGTGGTGTAGTGTGTATAGTGTAGTGTGTGTAGTGTAGTGTGTGTGTAGTGTGCTGTGTGTAGTGTAGTGTGTGTAGTGTGTGTGTAGTGTAGTGTGTGTAGTGTGGTGTGTATAGTGTAGTGTGTGTAGTGTGGTGTGTAGTGTGTAGTGTAGTGTGTGTGTAGTGTGTATAGTGTGGTAGTGTGTGTAGTGTGTGTGTAGTGTGTGGTGTAGTGTGTAGTGTGTAGTGGTGTAGTGTGTGTGTAGTGTAGTGTGTGTAGTGTAGTGTGTGTGGTGTAGTGTGTGTAGTGTAGTGTGAGTGTAGTGTGTGTGTAGTGTAGTGTGTGTAGTGTATGTGTGTAGTGTGTGTGTAATGTAGTGTGTATAGTGTGTGTAGTGTGTATAGTGTGGTAGTGTGTGTGTGTAGTGTGTAGTGTGTGTGTAGTGTGTGGTGTAGTGTGTATAGTGTGTGTAGTGTAGTGTGTAGTGTAGTGTGTGTAGTGTGGTAGTGTGTGTGTAGTGTAGTGTGTAGTGTGTGTGTGTGGTTTGTGTGGTGTAGTGTGTGTGTAGTGTGTGTAGTGTGTGTAGTGTGTGTGTGTGTGTAGTGGTGTAGTGTGTGGTGTGTGTGTAGTGTGGTACTGTGTGTAGTGTAGTGCGTGTAGTGTGTGTACTGTGTGTAGTGTGTGTGTGTAGTGTGTGGTGAGTGTAGTGTGTGTAGTGTGGTACTGTGTGTAGTGTGTGTGTGTAGTGTGTGTGTGTAGTGTGTGTGTAGTGTGTGTAGTGTGTGTGTGTGTACTGTGTGTAGTAGTGTGTAGTAGTGTGTGTGTGTGTGTGTACTGTGTGTGTAGTAGTGTGTGTGTGTGTACTGTGTGTGTAGTAGTGTGTGTAGTGTGTGTAGTGTTTGGTGTAGTGTGTGTGTGTAGTGTGTGCGTAGTGTGTGTAGTAGTGGAGTGTGTGTAGTGTGGTACTGTGTAGTGTGTGTGTAGTGTGTGTGTAGTGTGGTACTGTGTAGTGTGTGTAGTGGTGTAGTGTATGTAGTGTGTGTATAGTGGTGTAGTGTGTGTGTAGTGTGTGTGTAGTGTGGTACTGTGTGTAGTGTGTGTGTGTGTAGTGTGTGTAGTGGGTTAGTCTATGTAGTGTGTGTGTAGTGTGTGTGTGTGGTGTGTGTGTGTAGTGTGTGTAGTAGTGTGTGTAGTGTGTGTGTGTGGTGTGTGTAGTGTGGTACTGTGTGTAGTGTGTGTGTGTAGTGTGTGTGTGTAGTGTGTGTAGTGTGTGTGTGTAGTGGTGTAGTGTAGTGTGTGTGTAGTGTGGTACTGTATGTGTAGTAGTGTGTGTGTAGTGTGGTAGTGTGTGTGTAGTGTGTGTAGTGGTGTAGTGTGTGAGTGTGTGTGTGTAGTGGTGTAGTGTGTGAGTGTGTGTGTAGTGTGTGTAGTGTGTGTGTGTAGTGTGGTACTGTGTGTAGTGTGTGTACTGTGTGTAGTGTGTGTAGTGTGGTACTGTGTGTAGTGTGTGTAGTGGTGTAGTGTGGTACTGTGTGTAGTGTGGTACTGTGTGTAGTGTGGTACTGTGTGTAGTGTGTGTAGTGTGGTGCTGTGTGTAGTGGTGTAGCAGTGTGTGTGTGTAGTGTGTGTAGTGGTGTAGTGTGGTACTGTGTGTAGTGTGGTACTGTGTGTAGTGTGGTACTGTGTGTAGTGTGTGTGTGTAGTGTGTGTAGTGTGTGTACTGTGTGTAGTGTGTGTAGTGTGGTGCTGTGTGTAGTGGTGTAGCAGTGTGTGTGTGTAGTGTGGTACTGTGTGTAGTGTGGTACTGTGTGTAGTGGTGTAGCAGTGTGTGGCAGTGTGTGTGTGTAGTGTAATAGTGTGTAGCAGTGTGTGGCAGTGTGTGTGTGTAGTGTAATAGTGTGTAGCAGTGTGTGTGTGTAGTGTAATAGTGTGTAGCAGTGTGTGGTAGTGTCGTGGTGTGTGTATGTACAGCGAGGGAAACAAGTATTTGATCCCCTGCTGATTTTGTACGTTTGCCCACTGACAAAGAAATGATCAGTCTATCATTTTAATGGTAGGTTTATTTGAACAGTGAGAGACAGAATAACAACAAGATCCAGAAAAACGCATGTCAAAAATGTTATAAATTGATTTGCATTTTAATGAGGGAAATAAGTATTTGACCCCCTCTCAATCAGAAAGATGTCTGGCTCCCAGGTGTCTTTTATACAGGTAACGAGCTGAGATCTTAAAGGGAGTGCTCCTAATCTCCGCTTGTTACCTGTATAAAAGACACCTGTCCACAGAAGCAATCAACCAATCAGATTCCAAACTCTCCACCATGGCCAAGACCAAAGAGCTCTCCAAGGATGTCAGGGACAATATTGTAGACCTACACAAGGCTGGAATGGGCTACAAGACCATTGCCAAGCAGCTTGGTGAGAAGGTGACAACAGTTGGTGCGAATATTCGCAAATGGAAGAAACACAAACGAACTGTCAATCTCCCTCGGCCTGGGGCTCCATGCAAGATCTCACCTCGTGGAGTTGCAATGATCATGAGAACGGTGAGGAATCAGCCCAGAACTACACGGGAGGATCTTGTCAATGATCTCGAGGCAGCTGGGACCATAGTCACCAAGAAAACAATTGGTAACACACTACGCCGTGAAGGACTGAAATCCTGCAGCGCCCGCAAGGTCCCCCTGCTCAAGAAAGCACATATACATGCCCGTCTGAAGTTTGCCAATGAACATCTGAATGATTCAGAGGACAACTGGGTGAAAGTGTTGTGGTCAGATGAGACCAAAATGGAGCTCTTTGGCATCAACTCAACTCACCGTGTTTGGAGGAGGAGGAATGCTGCCTATGACCCCAAGAACACCATCCCCACCGTCAAACATGGAGGTGGAACACATTATGCTTTGGGGGTGTTTTTCTGCTAAGGGGACAGGACAACTTCACCGCATCAAAGGAACGATGGACGGGGCCATGTACCGTCAAATCATGGGTGAGAACCTCCTTCCCTCAGCCAGGGCATTGAAAATGGGTCGTGGATGGGTATTCCAGCATGACAATGACCCAAAACACACGGCCAAGGCAACAAAGGAGTGGCTCAAGAAGAAGCACATTAAGGTCCTGGAGTGGCCTAGCCAGTCTCCAGACCTTAATCCCATAGAAAATCTGTGGAGGGAGCTGAAGGTTCGAGTTGCCAAACGTCAGCTTCGAAACCTTAATGACTTGGAGAAGATCTGCAAAGAGGAGTGGGACAAAATCCCTCCTGAGATGTGTGCAAACCTGGTGGCCAACTACAAGAAACGTCTGACCTCTGTGATTGCCAACAAGGGGTTTTGCCACCAAGTACTAAGTCATGTTTTGCAGAGGGGTCAAATACTTATTTCCCTCATTAAAATGCAAATCAATTCATAACATTTTTGACATGCGTTTTTCTGGATTTTGTTGTTGTTATTCTGTCTCTCACTGTTCAAATAAACCTACCATTAAAAATATAGACTGATCATTTCTTTGTCAGTGGGCAAACGTACCAAATCAGCAGGGGATCAAATACTTTTTTCCCTCACCGTATGCCCCCACCGAAGACGAACATCCGTGGAGGGATACAGGCAAGGCCGATGAGTCAGATGCCTTCTATGACCTCCTGTCACAGGTGCTGGCTAAAGTGGTCCCTCGGGATAGAGTCATCATGTTGGGTGACTTCAATGCCCGAGTTGGTCATGATACTGGCACCTGGTCTGGAGTGATTGGAGGGCATGGGCCAGATCAGCTCAATAACAACGGTAGGAGGCTGCTAGATTTTTGTGCAGCCCATGGGCTTGTAATTACCAACACGCTGTTCCGGCATCGGCGCATCCACACAACATCATGGATGCATGCCGGGTCCAAGCAATAACATCTGCTGGACTACATAGTGACGGACCAGCGGATGCGGGCCCATGTCCTTGACACCAGGACCTACCGTGGAGCTCATCTGCCCACTGACCATCGACTAGTCATCTGTAAGATGCGCCTGTCATTCTTCCACTCCGGTGGTGGGTGTACACCCAGGACCCCATTAAAACCCATATTGGCCAGGTCTCAGCTCGCTGATGAAAGTTGCAAGCGAGAATTTCATCATCGCTTGCGGCTGGGATTGGCATCGTCCCCCACTCCTGATGTCGAGGGGAAATGGGCGAGGTTTAGGACTGTGACTCATGCAGCTGCAATGGCTGCTTTGGGTACATGGTCCAGACCTCCCCAGAGACCCTGAGGAGGTGTTCAGGCTTGCTGAGAAAAAGCGACAGGCCCACTGTCATCGGCTACAGAATCCCACGTCAGAGAATGAGGCTTACCGCAGCCTTCGCTCGGAGGTTCGGACAGCCGTGAGGCGCTGCAAGAATGGGTGGTGGTCGCGGGTTGCTGAGGAGATGGAGTCTGCCTCAATGGCCCGCGATCACAAATCTCTATTTAACTCCATCAAAGAAGTAACCTGCAGCACCACACCTATTACCACCATTAGGGGAAAGAACGGTGATCCAATCTCCGACTCCCAGGAACAGGTTTGCAGATTTGCTGAGCATTTCTGTGAAGTCCTGGGGGAGGGGAAATCCCTCAGCCTGGAAAACATCGTAGGACAAAGTGGAGATGACCCTGCTGAGGCTGCGGTGCCTCAAATATTGGAAGAATTCACCCCCTGTGAGTGGCTGGCTGAGGTACCATCTGTTGAGGAAGTACTGAAGGCGATCCGGAGTCTGAGACCAGGAAAGGCAACGGGCAGATATGATCACCCAAGGGAAATCCTGAGGGAAGGTGGCGTTTGTGCACAGACTGCCCTATATGACATTATAACAACAGTCTTGACCACTGGACGGGTTCCGCAGGATTGGAAGGATGCCCTGGTGGTCCCCCTCTTTAAGAAGGGGGACCACACAGACTGTAACAACTACAGGGGCATCTCACTCCTCAGTGTGCCGGGAAAGGTCCTGGCAAGGATTATTCAACATCGCCTTGCCAGGCACGCTGAGGAGAGGCTTGCGGAGCCCCAATGCAGTTTCAGGAAAGGGCGGTCCTGCACAGATGCCATATTTTCTGTCCGTCTGCTACAGCAGAGGTGTAGGGAATTCCAACAAGACCTACATCTCTGCTTTATTGACCTGGTCAAGGCCTATGATACCATCAGTAGGCCTGGGCTCTGGGTCGTTCTTCGTGCTTTTGGAGTACCTGACCCTCTGCTCACGATCATTAAGGACCTTCATGATGGTGAGCGGGCCCGGGTAAAACTACGTGGCCGGGAGTCAGAGCCATTCCCTGTACACCTTGGGGTGCGACAGGGATGTCCTCTGGCTCCCACATTATTTAACATCTATTTTGACCAGGTAGTTAGTGAAGCCTTCAATAGTTAGAGGAATTTACATCTGGTACAGGTACAATGGGAGGCTGATCGATGCCCGGGTGCGGTCAAGGGATGGCTCCCTATTGCTCAACCACGTTATGTATGCCGATGATTTGGTAATAGCTGCTCAGTCAGAGGAGGAGTTGGAGACACTGCTGCTGAGACTGGAGCGTGCCACTAAGAGGTGGGGCCTTACCATCAGCCCCAACAAAACTAAGCACCTGCCTGGGTATTTTGTACCATCGGACACTCCACCCCCACAACTCCCAATCGGTGATGGGGCAGTTGTGGAGAGAGTGGAAAGTTTCCCATACCTGGGTAGTGTGCTTATGACTGGCACCAGTTTAACAGCAGAGGTCTCACTCCGAATCAGTCGAGCGGCAATATCTTTTCATCGGTTGTGTAACGCTGTGTGGAAGCTACCTGGTCTGTCACTCCGCACTAAGCTTCAGGTCTTCTCGGCCACGGTCATTCCCTCCCTTCTCTACGCTTGCGAAACGTGGACCCCCCTAATGGAACATCTTCGCCGGTTAGAAACATTTAGGCTGGCCTGCCTACGATCCATCCTGGGTTTAACCAGGCTGGATCGTGTGAGGAGCTCACAAATCCTTGAAAGATCTGGGCAAGGTCCCATCGGTGAGCTCCTCCGGCAGGCAAGGCTGCGATGGCTGGGTCATGTAGCCCGCATGCCCAGCCACCGCATGCCAAAACAGCTTTTGTTCGGCCGGATTGAGGGGGCTAAGCGGGCGCGGCACGGGCTAGAGAAGAGATGGAGTGATGTGGTACAGGAGGACGTGGAGCTGAGTGGACTTGCCGATGACCGGTACCAGCGGTGTCAAGATCGGCCTCTGTGGAGGAGGCTCGTGAAGGATGCTACTGGGCAGTTGGAGGCAGTCGCCCTCCAACAACAACGGAGGGCGGAGGAGCGACGCTCACAACGAGCGGAGCGCCGGGTGGCTAAAGCACAGCAGGTTGGCACAGTAGGGGGCACAGGTGGTGCATCAGCCAGTCATCTCAGTCAGTCGACCCGTGGCACCTGGGTCTGCCCCGTGACCTCCTGCCAGCGGGCGTTCGACACTTCACGTGGCCTCAAGGTGCACATAGCCTGGCACAAGCGTCGTGGTGACGTCACCGCCACTTAGTGGCGAATGGCGGTTGTTCTGTGACTGTGTGTGTCTATGTGTGTCTGTGTGACTGTGTGTGTCTGTCCGTGTCTGTGTGACTGTCTGTGTGTCTGACTGTGTGTGTGACTGTGTGACTGTGTGTCAGTGTGTGTGACTGTGTGCGTCTATGTATGTGACTGTGTGTCTGTGTGACTTGTGTCTATCTATATCTGTGACTGTGTGTCTATGTGACTGTGTGTGTCTGTGTGTGTCTATGTGACTGTCTTTGTGTGTCTGTCTGTGTCTATGTGTGTGACTGTGTGTCTGTGTGTGTGACTGTGTCTATGTATGTGACTGTGTGTGTGTCTGTGTGACTGTGTGTCTGTGTCTATGTGTCTGACTGTTTCTCTGTGTATGACTGTGTCAGAGGCTACCTGGGGGAGCTTTGTCTGTGTGTGCAACAGCACTTGCCCCTACAGCCCTGCTAGAGGCTACCTGGGGGAGCTTTGTCTGTGTCTCAGCACTTGTCCCTACATCCCTGCTAGAGGCTACCCGGGGGAGCTTTGTCTGTGTCTGTGTAACAGCACTTGCCCCTACTGCCCTGCTAGAGGCTACCTGGGGGAGCTTTGTCTGTGTCTCAGCACTTGCCCCTACAGCCCTGTTAGAGGCTACCTGGGGTAGCTTTGTCTGTGTAACAGCACTTGCCCCTACAGCCCTGCTAGAGGCTACCTAGGGGAGCTTTGTCTGTCTCAGCACTTGCCCCTACAGCCCTGCTAGAGGCTACCTGGGGGAGGTTTGTCTGTGTAACAGCACTTGCCCCTACAGCCCAGCTAGAGGCTACCTGGGGGAGCTCCACCTTCAGCTGTGTACCAAGTAGCCAATGAGGACGCGAGACAGGATGGGGCGTGGTCACGTTTATTATTGAATGGGGGAGGGGTGGGAGGGGAGGGGTTTGTGGGTGAATGAGTGGGTGGGTGAGTGGGTGGGTGGTTGAGTGGGTGAATGAGTGGGTGGGTGAGTGGGTGAGTGAGTGGGTGAGTGGGTGGGTGAGTGGGTAGTTGAGTGGGTGAAAGAGTGGGTGAGCGAGTGGGTGAGCGAGTGGTTGAGTGGGTGAGTGAGTGAGTGGTTGAGTGAGTGGCTGGGTGAGTGAGTGGTTGAGTGGGTGAGTGAGTGGCTGGGTGAGTGAGTGGTTGAGTGGGTGAGTGAGTGGGTGGGTGAGTGGGTGGGTGAGTGGGTGAGTGGGTGGGTGAGTGGGTGAGTGGGTGGGTGAGTGGGTGGGTGAGTGGGTGGGTGAGTGGGTGAGTGAGTGGGTGGGTGAGTGGGTGAGTGGGTGGGTGAGTGGGTGGGTGGGTGAGTGGGTGGGTGAGTGGGTGGGTGGGTGAGTGAGTGGGTGAGTGGGTGGGTGAGTGGGTGGGTGAGTGTGTAAGTGGGTGGGTGAGTGAGTGGGTGGGTGAGTGGTTGAGTGGGTGAGTGGGTGGGTGAGTGGGTGAGTGAGTGGGTGAGTGGGTGGGTGAGTGGGTGAGTGAGTGGGTGAGTGGGTGGGTGGGTGAGTGGGTGGGTGGGTGAGTGAGTGGGTGAGTGAGTGAGTGGGTGAGTGGGTGGGTGAGTGGGTGGGTGAGTGAGTGTGTAAGTGGGTGGGTGAGTGGGTGGGTGAGTGGGTGGGTGAGTGGTTGAGTAAGTGAGTGAGTGGGTGAGTGAGTGGGTGAGTGGGTGGGTGAGTGGGTGGGTGAGTGGGTGGGTGGGTGAGTGGGTGAGTGGGTGGGTGAGTGGGTGGGTGAGTGGGTGGGTGAGTGAGTGGGTGGGTGGGTGGGTGAGTGGGTGGGTGAGTGGGTGGGTGAGTGAGTGTGTAAGTGGGTGGGTGAGTGGGTGGGTGAGTGGGTGGGTGAGTGAGTGGGTGGGTGAGTGAGTGGGTGAGTGGGTGAGTGGGTGGGTGGGTGAGTGGGTGGGTGAGTGAGTGGGTGGGTGAGTGGGTGGGTGGGGGGGATGAAGGAGGCGGGGCATAGAGGAGTAAAAAAAAACGACGTTTATCAATCCCTAACCCATGACCTCTAACCCTTAACCCATGACCCCTAACCCCTAACCCATGACCCCTAACCCCAACACACGTGGCCTGACCTCTGACCACAACCTGAGGTCACGGGGTCACCGACTCCTCACCACAACTCACCACAACACTCACCACAACACTCACCACAACACTCACCACAACACTCACCACAACAAGCTCACCACAACAAGCTCACCACAACTCACCACAACAAGCTCACCGCGGTGACCACGTGACCCCGGGGTCACGTGACAGGACCCACCTCCATAACGCGATGAGAGGGGAGAGAGAGGGGAGTGAGAGAGAGGGTGAGAGAGTGAGTGAGTGTCTGAGTGAGTGTCTGAGTGTCTGAGTGAGTGTGTCTGAGTGAGTGTCTGAGTGAGTGTCTGAGTGAGTGTGTCTGAGTGTCTGAGTGAGTGTCTGAGTGTCTCAGTGAGTGAGTGTCTGAGTGTCTGAGTGAGTGTCTGAGTGAGTGGGTAGCTGAGTGAGTGACTGAGTGAGTGTCTGAGTGAGTGAGTGTCTGAGTGAGTGAGTGTCTGAGTGAGTGAGTGACTGAGTGAGTGTCTCAGTGAGTGTCTGAGTGAGTGAGTGACTGAGTGAGTGTCTGAGTGAGTGTCTGAGTGAGTGTGTCTGAGTGTCTGAGTGAGTGTCTGAGTGTCTCAGTGAGTGAGTGTCTGAGTGTGTCTGAGTGAGTGTCTGAGTGAGTGGGTAGCTGAGTGAGTGACTGAGTGAGTGTCTGAGTGAGTGAGTGTCTGAGTGAGTGAGTGTCTGAGTGAGTGAGTGACTGAGTGAGTGTCTGAGTGTCTGAGTGAGTGTCTGAGTGTCTGAGTGAGTGTCTGAGTGAGTGAGTGTCTGAGTGAGTGTCGGAGTGTCTGAGTGAGTGTCTGAGTGAGTGTCGGAGTGTCTGAGTGAGTGTCTGAGTGTCTGAGTGAGTGTCTGAGTGAATGTCTGAGTGAGTGTCTGAGTGAGCGAGTGTCTGAGTGAGTGTCTGAGTGAGTGTCTGAGTGTCTCAGTGAGTGTCTGAGTGAATGTCTGAGTGAGTGTCTGAGTGAGCGAGTGTCTGAGTGTCTGAGTGAGTGTCTGAGTGTCTCAGTGAGTGAGTGTCTGAGTGAGTGTCTGAGTGAGTGAGTGTCTGAGTGAGTGAGTGTCTGAGTGAGAGAGAGGGTGAGAGAGTGAGTGAGTGTCTGAGTGAGTGTCTGAGTGAGTGTCTGAGTGTGAGTGCCTGAGTTAGTGTCTGTGTGAGTGTCTGAGTGAGTGAATGTCTGAGTGTCTGAGTGAGTGTCTGAGTGAGCGAGTGTCTGAGTGAGTGTCTGAGTGTCTGAGTGTCTGAGTGAGTGCCTGAGTGAGTGCCTGAGTGAGTGTCTGAGTGAGTGTCTGAGTGAGTGAGTGTCTGAGTGAGTGAGTGTCTGAGTGAGTGTCTGAGTGAGTGTCTGAGTGTCTGAGTGAGTGCCTGAGTGAGTGTCTGAGTGAGTGTCTGAGTGAGTGAGTGTCTGAGTGAGTGTCTGAGTGAGTGTCTGAGTGAGTGAGTGTCTGAGTGAGTGTCTGAGTGTCTGAGTGAGTGCCTGAGTGAGTGTCTGAGTGAGTGTCTGAGTGAGTGTCTGAGTGAGTGTCTGAGTGAGTGACAGTTCAAAGGGACAAGTTGTATAGCACTGTACTCCTCTCTGGCTCTCAGTACTGGGAGTCTCTCCCCTGTCTCTCCGCTGTCTCTGTGTCTCTCTGTCTGTCTATCTGTGTCTCTCTGTCGCTGTGTCTCTGTCTGTCTCTCTCCCCTGTCTCTCTCTCTGTATCTCTCTGTCTCTGTGTGTCTCTCTGTCTCTGTGTGTCTCTCTGTGTGTGTCTCTCTCTGTCTCTGTGTGTCTCTGTCCCTGTGTGTCTCTGTGCTCAGTACTGGCTGTACTCTTTGCTCTCTCTGTGTCTCTGTGTCTCTCTCTGTGTGTCTCTGTTTCTCTCTCCCCTGTCTCTGTGTGTCTCTGTTTCTCTCTCCCCTGTCTCTGTGTGTCTCTGTTTCTCTCTCCCCTGTCTCTGTGTGTCTCTGTGTGTGTGTCTCTCTCCCCTGTCTCTGTGTGTCTCCCCTGTCTCTGTGTGTCTCCCCTGTCTCTCTGTGTCTCTGTGTGTCTCTCTCTCCCCTGCCTCTGTGTGTCTCCCCTGTCTCTGTGTGTCTCCCCTGTCTCTCTGTGTGTCTCTCTCTCCCCTGTCTCTGTGTGTCTCTGTCTCTCTCTCTCCCCTGTCTCTGTGTGTCTCTGTCTCTCTCTCCCCTGTCTCTGTGTCTCCCCTGTCTCTGTGTTCAGTACTGGCTGTACTCTTTGCTCTGTCTCTCCCCTGTCTCTCCCCTGTCTCTGTGTCTCTGTGTGTCTCTCTCTCCCCTGTCTCTGTGTGTCTCTCTCTCCCCTGTCTCTCTGTGTCTCCCCTGTGTCTCCCCTGTGTCTCTGTTCAGTACTGGCTGTACTCTTTGCTCTCTCTGTCTCTCTCTCTCCCCTGTCTCTGTGTCTCTCCCCTGTCTCTGTGTCTCCCTTGTCTCTGTGTTCAGTACTGGCTGTACTCTTTGCTCTCGGTCTGTGTGTCTCTCTGTCTCTCCCCTGTGTCTCTGTGTCTCTGTCTCTCTCTCCCCTGTCTCTCCCCTGTCTCTGTGTCTCCGTGATCAGTACTGGCTGTACTCTTTGCTCTCTCTGTCTCTCTCTGTCTCTCCCCTGTCTCTGTGTCTCTGTCTCTCCCCTGTCTCTGTCTCTCCCCTGTCTCTGTCTCTCCCCTGTGTCTCTGTGTTCAGTATGTATGTGACTGTGTGTCTGTGTGACTGTCTGTGTGTGTCTGTGTCTATGTGTGTGACTGTGTGTGACTGTGTGTCTGTGTGTGTGACTGTGTGTCAGTGTGTGTGACTGTGTGTCTATGTGTGTGACTGTGTGTGTCTATGTATGTGACTGTGTGTCTGTGTGACTGTGTGTGTCTATGTGACTGTGTGTGTCTGTGTGACTGTCTGTGTGTGTCTGTCTATGTGTGTGACTGTGTCTCTGTGTGTGTGTCTGACTGTGTGTCTGTGTGTGTGACTGTGTGTCTATGTATGTGACTGTGTGTCTGTGTGACTGTGTGTGACTGTGTGTCTGCGTGTGTGTGTCTATGTGTCTGACTGTTTCTCTGTGTGTGACTGTGTCAGAGGCTACCTGGGGGACTTTGTCTGTGTCTCAGCACTTGCCCCTACAGCCCTGCTAGAGGCTACCCGGGGGAGCTTTATCTGTGTGTGCAACAGCACTTGCCCCTACATCCCTGCTAGAGGCTACCCGGGGGAGCTTTGTCTGTGTCTGTGTAACAGCACTTGCCCCTACTGCCATGCTAGAGGCTACCTGGGGGAGCTTTGTCTGTGTCTCAGCACTTGCCCCTACAGCCCTGCTAGAGGCTACCTGGGGGAGCTTTGTGTCTCAGCACTTGCCCCTACAGCCCTGTTAGAGGCTACCTGGGGTAGCTTTGTCTGTGTAACAGCACTTGCCCCTACAGCCCTGCTAGAGGCTACCTAGGGGAGCTTTGTCTGTCTCAGCACTTGCCCCTACAGCCCTGCTAGAGGCTACCTGGGGGAGGTTTGTCTGTGCAACAGCACTTGCCCCTACAGCCCAGCTAGAGGCTACCTGGGGGAGCTTCACCTTCAGCTGTGTACCAAGTAGCCAATGAGGACGCGAGACAGGATGGGGCGTGGTCACGTTTATTATTGAATGGGGGAGGGGAGGGGTGGGAGGGGTGGGTGGGTGAATGAGTGGGTGGGTGGGTGAGAGGGTGGGTGGGTGAGTGGGTGGGTGGTTGAGTGGGTGAATGAGTGGGTGGGTGAGTGGGTGGGTGGGTGAGTGGGTGGGTGGGTGGGTGAGAGGGTGGGTGGGTGAGTGGGTGGGTGGTTGAGTGGGTGAATGAGTGGGTGGGTGAGTGGGTGGGTGGGTGAGTGGGTGGGTGGGTGGGTGAGAGGGTGGGTGGGTGAGTGGGTGGGTGGTTGAGTGGGTGAATGAGTGGGTGGGTGAGTGGGTGAGTGAGTGGGTGGGTGAGTGGGTGGGTGAGTGGGTGGGTGAGTGTGTAAGTGGGTGGGTGAGTGGGTGGGTGAGTGAGTGGGTGGGTGAGTGGGTGGGTGAGTGTGTAAGTGGGTGGGTGAGTGGGTGAGTGGGTGGGTGAGTGGGTGGGTGAGTGGTTGAGTGGGTGAGTGGGTGGTTGAGTGGGTGAGTGGGTGGGTGAGTGGGTGGGTGAGTGGGTGAGTGAGTGGGTGGGTGGGTGAGTGGGTGGGTGGGTGAGTGAGTGGGTGAGTGAGTGGGTGAGTGGGTGGGTGAGTGGGTGTGTAAGTGGGTGGGTGAGTGGTTGAGTGAGTGGGTGGGTGAGTGGGTGAGTGGGTGGGTGGGTGGGTGAGTGAGTGGGTGAGTGAGTGGGTGGGTGAGTGGGTGGGTGGGTGAGTGGGTGGGTGAGTGGGTGGGTGAGTGGGTGGGTGGGTGAGTGGGTGAGTGGGTGGGTGAGTGGGTGGGTGAGTGGGTGAGTGAGTGGGTGAGTGAGTGGGTGGGTGAGTGGGGGGGTGGGGGGGATGAAGGAGGCGGGGCATAGAGGAGTAAAAAAAAACGACGTTTATCAATCCCTAACCCATGACCCCTAACCCTTAACCCATGACCCCTAACCCCTAACCCATGACCCCTAACCCCAACACACGTGGCCTGACCTCTGACCACAACCTGAGGTCACGGGGTCACCGACTCCTCACCACAACACTCACCACAACTCACCACAACAAGCTCACCACAACAAGCTCACCACAACACTCACCACAACTCACCACAACAAGCTCACCACAACACTCACCACAACTCACGACAACAAGCTCACCGCGGTGACCACGTGACCCCGGGGTCACGTGACAGGACCCACCTCCATAACGCGATGAGAGGGGGGAGAGAGGGGAGTGAGAGAGAGGGTGAGAGAGTGAGTGAGTGTCTGAGTGAGTGTCTGAGTGTCTGAGTGAGTGTGTCTGAGTGTCTGAGTATCTGAGTGAGTGTCTGAGTATCTGAGTGAGTGTCTGAGTGTCTGAGTGAGTGTCTGAGTGAGTGTCTGAGTGAGTGTCTGAGTGAGTGTCTGAGTGTCTGAGTGAGTGTCTGAGTGTCTGAGTGAGTGTCTGAGTGAGTGTCTGAGTGAGTGTCTGAGTGTCTGTGTGAGTGTCTGAGTGTCTGAGTGAGTGTCTGAGTGAGTGTCTGAGTGAGTGTCTGAATGTCTGAATGTCTGAGTGAGTGTCTGAGTGTCTGAGTGAGTGTCTGAGTGAGTGAATGTCTGAGTGTCTGAGTGAGTGTCTGAGTGAGTGAATGTCTGAGTGTCTGAGTGAGTGTCTGAGTGAGTGTCTGAGTGTCTGAGTGAGTGTCTGAGTGAGCGAGTGTCTGAGTGTCTCAGTGAGTGTCTCAGTGAGTGTCTCAGTGAGTGTCTGAGTGAGTGTCTGAGTGAGTGAATGTCTGAGTGTCTGAGTGAGTGTCTGAGTGAGCGAGTGTCTGAGTGTCTGAGTGAGTGTCTGAGTGTCTCAGTGAGTGAGTGAGTGTCTGAGTGAGTGAGTGTCTGAGTGAGAGAGAGGGTGAGAGAGTGAGTGAGTGTCTGAGTGAGTGTCTGAGTGAGTGTCTGAGTGTGAGTGCCTGAGTGAGTGTCTGTGTGAGTGTCTGAGTGAGTGAATGTCTGAGTGTCTGAGTGAGTGTCTGAGTGAGCGAGTGTCTGAGCGAGTGTCTGAGTGAGTGTCTGAGTGTGAGTGCCTGAGTGAGTGTCTGAGTGAGTGTCTGAGTGAGTGTCTGAGTGAGTGTCTGAGTGAGTGAGTGTCTGAGTGAGTGTCTGAGTGAGTGAGTGTCTGAGTGAGTGTCTGAGTGAGTGTCTGAGTGAGTGACTGAGTGTCTGAGTGAGTGACTGAGTGAGTGTCTGAGTGAGTGACTGAGTGTCTGAGTGAGTGTCTGAGTGAGTGTCTGAGTGAGTGACAGTTCAAAGGGACTAGTTGTATAGCACTGTACTCCTCTCTCTGGCTCTCAGTACTGGGAGTCTCTCTCCTGTCTCTCCGCTGTCTCTGTGTCTCTCTGTCTGTCTATCTGTGTCTCTGTCGCTGTGTCTCTCTCTGTATCTGTCTGTGTTTCTTTTTGTCTGTGTGTCTGTGTGTCTCTGTCTGTCTCTCTCCCCTGTCTCTGTGTCTCTCTGTCTCTGTGTGTCTCTCTGTGTGTGTCTCTCTCTCTCTCTGTCTCTGTGTGTCTCTCTGTGTGTCTCTGTCCCTGTGTGTCTCTGTGTTCAGTACTGGCTGTACTCTTTGCTCTCTCTGTGTGTCTCTCTCTCTGTGTGTCTCTGTCTCCCCTGTCTCTGTGTGTCTCTCCCCTGTGTCTCTCTCTCCCCTGTCTCTCTGTGTCTCTGTGTGTCTCTCTCTCCCCTGTCTCTCTGTGTCTCTGTGTGTCTCTCTCTCCCCTGTCTCTCTGTGTCTCTGTGTGTCTCTCTCTCTCCCCTGTCTCTCTGTGTCTCTGTGTGTCTCTCTCTCCCCTGTCTCTCTGTGTCTCTGTGTGTCTCTCTCTCCCCTGTCTCTCTGTGTCTCTGTGTGTCTCTCTCTCCCCTGTCTCTCTGTGTCTCTGTGTGTCTCTCTCTCCCCTGTCTCTCTGTCTCTCTGTGTGTCTCTCTCTCCCCTGTCTCTGCGTGTCTCCCCTGTGTCTCTCTCTCCCCTGTCTCTCTGTGTCTCTGTGTGTCTCTCTCTCCCCTGTCTCTCTGTGTCTCTGTGTGTCTCTCTCTCCCCTGTCTCTCCCCTGTGTCTCTGTGTCTCTGTCTCTCCCCTGTCTCTCTGTCTCTCTGTGTGTCTCTCTCTCCCCTGTCTCTCTCTGTCTCTCCCCTGTGTCTCTGTCTCTCCCCTGTCTCTCTCTGTGTCTCTCTCCCCTGTCTCTCTCTGTGTCTCTGTCTCTCTCCCCTGTCTCTCTGTGTGTCTCTGTGTTTAGTACTGGCTGTACTCTTTGCTCTCTCTGTCTGTCTCTCCCCTGTGTCTCTGTCTCTCTCTGTGTGTCTCTGTCTCTCCCCTGTCTCTCTGTGTGTCTCCCCCTGTGTCTGTGTTCAGTACTGGCTGTACTCTTTGCTCTCTCTCCCCTGTATCTCTCTGTCTCTCTCTCCCCTGTGTCTCTGTGTCTCTGTGTGTCTCTCTCTCCCCTGTGTCTCTCTCCCCTGTCTCTGTCTCTCTCTGTCTCTCTGTGTTCAGTACTGGCTGTACTCTTTGCTCTCTCTCCCCTGTATCTCTCTGTCTCTCTCTCCCCTGTGTCTCTGTCTCTCTGTCTCTCTCTGTCTCTCTGTGTTCAGTACTGGCTGTACTCATTGCTCTCTCTCCCCTGTCTCTCACTGTCTCTGTGTCTCTCTCCCCTGTCTCTCTGTGTCTCTGTCTCTCTGTGTTCAGTACTGGCTGTACTCTTTGCTCTCTCTCTGTCTCTCTCCCCTGTCTCTGTGTCTCTCTCCCCTGTCTCTCTGTCTCTCTGTGTGTCTCTGTGTTCAGTACTGGCTGTACTCTTTGCTCTCTCTGTGTGTCTCTCTCTCTCCCCTGTCTCTCCCCTGTCTCTCCCCTGTCTCTCCCCTGTCTCTCCCCTGTCTCTCCCCTGTCTCTCCCCTGTCTCTCTGTGCCTCTGTGTGTCTCTGTGATCAGTACTGGCTGTACTATTTGCTCTCTCTCTGTCTCTCTCCCCTGTCTCTGTGTCTCTGTCTCTCTCCCCTGTCTCTCTGTGTCTCCCCTGTGTCTCTGTGTCTCTCTCCCCTGTCTCTGTCTCTGTCTCTCTGTGTTCAGTACTGGCTGTACTCTTTGCTCTCTCTCTCTGTCTCTCTCCCCTGTCTCTGTGTCTCTCTCCCCTGTCTCTCTGTCTCTCTGTGTGTCTCTGTGATCAGTACTGGCTGTACTCTTTGCTCTCTCTCTCTGTCTCTCTCCCCTGTCTCTGTGTCTCTCTCCCCTGTCTCTCTGTCTCTCTGTGTGTCTCTGTGTTCAGTACTGGCTGTACTCTTTGCTCTCTCTCTCTGTCTCTCTCCCCTGTCTCTGTGTCTCTCCCCTGTCTCTCTGTCTCTCTGTGTGTCTCTGTGTTCAGTACTGGCTGTACTCTTTGCTCTCTCTCTCCCCTGTCTCTCTCTCCCCTGTCTCTCTCCCCTGTCTCTCTGTCTCTCTGTGTGTCTCTGTCTCTCTCCCCTGTCTCTCTCTCCCCTGTCTCTCTCCCCTGTCTCTCTGTGTCTCTCTGTGTGTCTCTGTGATCAGTACTGGCTGTACTCTTTGCTCTCTCTCTGTGTCTCTCTCTCCCCTGTCTCTCCCCTGTCTCTGTGTCTCTCTCCCCTGTCTCTCTGTGTCTCTCTGTCTCTCTGTGATCAGTACTGGCTGTACTCTTTGCTCTCTCTGTGTGTCTCTCTCTCCGCTGTCTCTCCCCTGTCTCTCCCCTGTCTCTCTGTCTCTCTGTGTGTCTCTGTCTCTCTCCCCTGTCTCTCTGTGATCAGTACTGGCTGTACTCTTTGCTCTCTCTCTCTGTCTCTCTCCCCTGTCTCTCCCCTGTCTCTCTGTGTGTCTCTGTCTCTCTCCCCTGTCTCTCTGTGATCAGTACTGGCTGTACTCTTTGCTCTCTCTGTGTGTCTCTCTCTCTCCGCTGTCTCTCCCCTGTCTCTCCCCTGTCTCTCTGTCTCTCTGTGTGTCTCTGTCTCTCTCCCCTGTCTCTCCCCTGTCTCTCCCCTGTCTCTCTGTCTCTCTGTGTGTCTCTGTCTCTCTCCCCTGTCTCTCTGTGATCAGTACTGGCTGTACTCTTTGCTCTCTCTCTGTGTCTCTCTCTCCCCTGTCTCTCCCCTGTCTCTGTGTCTCTCTCCCCTGTCTCTGTGTCTCTCTGTCTCTCTGTGATCAGTACTGGCTGTACTCTTTGCTCTCTCTCTGTGTCTCTCTCTCCCCTGTCTCTCCCCTGTCTCTCTGTCTCTCTGTGTGTCTGTGTGTCTCTCCCCTGTCTCTCTGTGATCAGTACTGGCTGTACTCTTTGCTCTCTCTCTGTGTCTCTCTCTCCCCTGTCTCTCCCCTGTCTCTGTGTCTCTCTCCCCTGTCTCTGTGTCTCTCTGTCTCTCTGTGATCAGTACTGGCTGTACTCTTTGCTCTCTCTCTCCCCTGTCTCTCTCTCCCCTGTCCCTCTCCCCTGTCTCTCTGTCTCTCTGTGTGTCTCTGTGTTCAGTACTGGCTGTACTCTTTGCTCTCTCTCTCTGTCTCTCTCCCCTGTTTCTGTGTCTCTGTCTCTCTCCCCTGTCTCTCTGTGTCTCCCCTGTATCTCTGTGTCTCTCTCCCCTGTCTCTGTCTCTCTGTGTTCAGTACTGGCTGTACTCTTTGCTCTCTCTCTCTCTGTCTCTCTCCCCTGTCTCTGTGTCTCTCTCCCCTGTCTCTCTGTCTCTGTCTCTCTGTGATCAGTACTGGCTGTACTCTTTGCTCTCTCTCTGTGTCTCTCTCTCCCCTGTCTCTCCCCTGTCTCTGTGTCTCTCTCCCCTGTCTCTGTGTCTCTCTGTCTCTCTGTGATCAGTACTGGCTGTACTCTTTGCTCTCTCTCTCTGTCTCTCTCCCCTGTCTCTCCCCTGTCTCTCTGTCTCTCTGTGTGTCTCTGTCTCTCTCCCCTGTCTCTCTGTGATCAGTACTGGCTGTACTCTGTGTCTCTCTCTCCCCTGTCTCTCCCCTGTCTCTGTGTCTCTCTCCCCTGTCTCTGTCTCTCTGTGTCTCTCTGTGTTCAGTACTGGCTGTACTCTTTGCTCTCTCTCTGTCTCTGTGTCTCTCTCTCCCCTGTCTCTCCCCTGTCTCTGTGTCTCTCTCCCCTGTCTCTGTGTCTCTCTGTCTCTCTGTGATCAGTACTGGCTGTACTATTTGCTCTCTCTCTGTGTCTCTCTCTCCCCTGTCTCTCCCCTGTCTCTGTGTCTCTCTCCCCTGTCTCTCTGTCTCTCCCCTGTCTCTGTGTCTCTCTCCCCTGTCTCTCTGTCTCTCCCCTGTCTCTCTGTGATCAGTACTGGCTGTACTCTTTGCTCTCTCTCTCTGTCTCTCTCCCCTGTCTCTCCCCTGTCTCTCTGTCTCTCTGTGTGTCTCTGTCTCTCTCCCCTGTCTCTCTGTGATCAGTACTGGCTGTACTCTTTGCTCTCTCTCTGTGTCTCTCTCTCCCCTGTCTCTCCCCTGTCTCTCTGTCTCTCTGTGTGTCTCTGTCTCTCTCCCCTGTCTCTCTGTCTCTCTCCCCTGTCTCTCTGTGATCAGTACTGGCTGTACTCTTTGCTCTCTCTGTGTGTCTCTCTCTCCGCTGTCTCTCCCCTGTCTCTGTGTCTCTCTCCCCTGTCTCTGTGTCTCTCTGTCTCTCTGTGATCAGTACTGGCTGTACTCTTTGCTCTCTCTCTGTGTGTCTCTCTCTCCCCTGTCTCTGTGTCTCTCTGTGTGTCTCTGTGTCTCTCTGTCTCTCTGTGATCAGTACTGGCTGTACTCTTTGCTCTCTCTCTGTGTCTCTCTCTCCCCTGTCTCTCCCCTGTCTCTGTGTCTCTCTGTGTGTCTCTGTCTCTCTCCCCTGTCTCTCTGTGATCAGTACTGGCTGTACTCTTTGCTCTCTCTCTCTGTGTGTCTCTCTCTCCCCTGTCTCTCCCCTGTCTCTCTGTCTCTCTGTGTGTCTCTGTCTCTCTCCCCTGTCTCTCTGTGATCAGTACTGGCTGTACTCTTTGCTCTCTCTCTGTGTCTCTCTCTCCCCTGTCTCTCCCCTGTCTCTCCCCTGTCTCTGTGTGTCTCTGTCTCTCTCCCCTGTGTCTCTGTGATCAGTACTGGCTGTACTCTTTGCTCTCTCTCTCTGTCTCTCTCCCCTGTCTCTCCCCTGTCTCTCTGTCTCTCTGTGTGTCTCTGTCTCTCTCCCCTGTCTCTCTGTGATCAGTACTGGCTGTACTCTTTGCTCTCTCTGTGTGTCTCTCTCTCCGCTGTCTCTCCCCTGTCTCTCCGTCTCTCTGTGTGTCTCTGTCTCTCTCCCCTGTCTCTCTGTCTCTCTCCCCTGTCTCTCTGTGATCAGTACTGGCTGTACTCTTTGCTCTCCAGCTTGCCGGCGATCCTCTCAAGTTGGCGGCGAGCTTCACACTGGGGGAAGTTGCTCAGGTCGTAGTACATGGGGGCTATGCGGATCAACCTGCACACACACACAGTGAGATACACACAGACACACACAGTGAGATACACACACAGTGAGATACAGTGAGATACACACACAGTGACACACACACAGTGACACACACAGTGACACACACACACACACACAGTGAGATACACACACACAGTGACACACACACACAGTGAGATACACACACAGTGAGATACACACACAGTGAGGTATACACACACAGACACAGTGACACACACACACACAGTGACACACATACAGGTCGTAGTACATGGGGGCTATGCGGATCAACCTGCACACACACACACAGTGAGATACACACAGAGTGAGACACACAGTGACACACACACACACAGTGACACACATACAGGTCGTAGTACATGGGGGCTATGCGGATCAACCTGCACACACACACAGTGACACACACAGTGACACACACACACAGTGAGATACACACACAGTGAGGTATATACACACACAGACACAGTGACACACACACACACAGTGACACACATACAGGTCGTAGTACATGGGGGCTATGCGGATCAACCTGCACACACACACACAGTGAGATACACACAGACACACACAGTGAGATACACACACAGTGAGGTATACACACACAGACACAGTGACACACACACACACACAGTGACACACATACAGGTCGTAGTACATGGGGGCTATGCGGATCAACCTGCACACACACACACAGTGAGATACACACAGACACACACAGTGAGACACACACACAGTGAGGTATACACACACAGACACAGTGACACACACACACACAGTGACACACATACAGGTCGTAGTACATGGGGGCTATGCGGATCAACCTGCACACACACACACAGTGAGATACACACACAGTGAGATACACACAGTGAGATACACACACACAGTGAGGTATACACACACAGAGTGAGACACAGTGAGACACACACACACAGTGACACATACACACAGTGAGATACACACACAGTGAGATACACACAGTGAGATACACACAGACACACACAGTGAGATACACACACAGTGAGGTATACACACACAGACACAGTGACACACACACACACACAGTGACACACATACAGGTCGTAGTACATGGGGGCTATGCGGATCAACCTGCACACACACAGTGAGATACACACAGAGTGAGATACACAGTGAGACACACACAGTGAGATACACACACACAGTGAGATACACACACACAGTGACACACACAGTGACACACACACACAGTGAGATACACACACACAGTGACACACACAGTGACACACACACACACACAGTGAGATACACACACACACAGTGACACACACAGTGACACACACAGTGAGATACACACACACACAGAGACACACACCGTGAGATACACACACACACACACAGTGACACACACACAGTGACACACACACACACAGTGAGATACACACACAGTGAGATACACACACAGTGAGATACACACACAGTGAGATACACATACAGTGAGATACACATACAGTGAGATACACATACAGTGAGATACACACACAGTGACACACACACACAGTGACACACACAGTGACACACACAGTGAGATACACACACAGTGAGGTATACACACACAGACACAGTGACACACACACACACAGTGACACACATACAGGTCGTAGTACATGGGGGCTATGCGGATCAACCTGCACACACACACACAGTGAGATACACACACAGTGAGATACACACAGTGAGATACACAGTGAGATACACACACACAGTGAGATACACACACACAGTGACACACACAGTGACACACACACACACACAGTGAGATACACACACACAGTGACACACACACACAGTGACACACACAGTGACACACACAGTGAGATACACACACACACAGTGACACACACAGTGACACACACAGTGAGATACACACACACACAGAGACACACACCGTGAGATACACACACACACACAGTGACACACACAGTGACACACACACACACAGTGAGATACACACACAGTGAGATACACACACAGTGAGATACACATACAGTGAGATACACATACAGTGAGATACACATACAGTGAGATACACATACAGTGAGATACACATACAGTGAGATACACACACAGTGAGATACACATACAGTGAGATACACATACAGTGAGATACACATACAGTGAGATACACATACAGTGAGATACACACACAGTGAGATACACACACAGTGAGATACACACACAGTGAGATACACACAGTGAGATACACACACAGTGAGATACACACAGTGACACACACAGTGAGATACACACACAGTGAGATACACACACAGTGACACACACACACAGTGACACACACAGTGAGATACACAGTGACACACACAGTGACACACACACAGTGAGATACACACAGTGACACACAGACACAGTGACACACAGTGAGACACACACAGTGACACACACACACAGTGACACACACAGTGACACACACACAGTGAGATACACAGTGAGACACACACACAGTGAGATACACACACAGTGAGACACACACAGTGAGATACACACAGTGACACACACAGTGAGATACACACACAGTGAGATACACACACAGTGACACACACAGTGACACACACAGTGAGATACACACACAGTGACATACACACACAGTGACACACACACACAGTGACACACACACACACAGTGACACACACACACAGTGACACACACACACAGTGACACACACACAGTGAGATACACACACACAGTGAGATACACACACACAGTGAGATACACACACAGTGAGATACACACACACACAGAGACACACACAGTGACACACACACACAGTGAGATACACACAGTGACACACACACACAGTGACACACACACAGTGAACCACACACAGACACACACAGTGAGATACACACACACACACGGTGAGGTATACACACACAGACACAGTGACACACACACACACACACAGTGACACACACACACAGTGACACACACACACACAGTGACACACATACACAGTGACACACATACACAGTGACACACACAGTGACACACACACAGTGAGATACACACACACAGTGACACACAGTGACACACACACACGGTGAGGTATACACACACACACCGTGACACACACACACACAGACACACACACAGTGACACACACACAGACACACAGTGACACACACACACACACAGTGACACACACACACACAGTGACACACACACAGTGACACACATACAGGTCGTAGTACATGGGGGCTATGCGGATCAGCCTGTACACACACACAGTGAGATACATACACAGTGAGATACACACACACAGTGAGATACACACACACAGTGAGATACACACACAGTGAGATACACACACAGTGAAATACACACACAGTGAGATACACACAGTGAGATACACACACAGTGAGATACACACAGTGAGATACACACACAGTGAGATACACACAGTGAGATACACACAGTGAGATACACACAGTGAGATACACACAGTGAGATACACATACAGTGAGATACACACACAGTGAGATACACACACGGTGAGATACACACACAGTGACACACACACACAGACACACACACAGTGAGATACACACAGTGAGATACACACAGTGAGATACACACACACACAGTGACACACACAGTGAGATACACAGTGACACACACAGTGACACACACACAGTGAGATACACACACAGTGAGATACACACAGTGAGATACACACACAGTGAGATACACACAGTGACACACACACACAGACACACACACAGTGAGATACACACACACACACACAGTGACACACACAGAGACACACACCGTGACACACAAAGTGACACACACACACACAGTGAGATACACACACACACACGGTGAGGTATACACACACAGACACAGTGACACACACACAGAGAGATACACACACACAGACACACACACAGACACACACACAGACAGAGAGACACACACACACGGTGAGGTATACACACACAGACACAGTGACACACACACACAGACAGTGACACACACACAGACAGAGAGACACACCGTGACACACACACAGAAACACACACAGTGAGATACACACACACACACAGACACACACACACAGTGAGATACACAGTGACACACACACACAGAGACACACACACACCGTGACACACACACAGAGACACACACAGTGAGATACACACACACACAGTGACACACACACACACGGTGAGGTATACACACACACAGACACAGTGAGATACACAGTGACACACACACACAGAGACACACACACACCGTGACACACACACACAGAGACACACACAGTGAGATACACACACACAAAGACACACACACAGTGACACACACACAGAGACACACACAGTGAGATACACACACACACAGACACACACACAGTGAGATACACACTGACACACACACAGACACACACACACACACCGTGATACACACACACACAGACACACACAGTGAGATACACACACAAAGTGACACACACACACACAGTGAGATACACACACACACACGGTGAGGTATACACACACAGACACAGTGACACACACACACAGAGATACACACACAGAGACACACACACACAGAGAGACACACAGAGAGACACACAGTGAAATACACACACACACACAGAGACACACAGTGACACACACACAGACAGAGAGACACACACAGTGACACACACACAGACACACACAGTGAGATACACACACACAGACATACACAGTGACACACACAAACAGTGACACACACATACAGAGACACACACAGACAGAGAGACACACAGTGACACACACACACCGTGACACACAAAGTGACACACACACAGAGACACACACAGTGACACACACAGTGAGACACACACACACAGTGACACACATACACAGTGAGACACACACACAGACACACACACAGACAGAGAAACACACAGTGAGATACACACACACAGACACACACAGTGAGATACACACACACACACACAGACAGAGAGACACACAGTGACACACATACACAGTGACACACACAGTGACACACACAGTGAGATACACACACACACACAGACACACACAGTGAGATGCACAGTGAGACACACACACAGACACACACACAGTGAGATACACACACACACAGACACACACAGTGAGATACACACACACACAGAGACACACACAGTGAGATACACACACACACAGACACACACAGTGAGATGCACAGTGAGACACACACAGAGACACAAACACAGTGAGATACACACACACACAGAGACACACACACATACAGAGAGACACACAGTGACACACACAGTGAGATACACACACACACAGACACACACAGTGAGATACAGTGACACACACACACACAGTGACACACACAGACACACACACAGTGACACACACAGACACACGGTGAGGTATACACACACAGACACAGTGACACACACACCGTGACACACACACAGTGAGATACACAGTGAGTGTCTGAGTGTCTGACTGAGTGACTGAGTGGGTGAGCGAGGTGGTGAGTGAGTGACTGAGTGGCTGACTGAGTGTCTGAGTGAGTGGCTGAGTGGGTGAGCGAGGTGGTGAGTGAGTGACTGAGTGTCTGAGTGTCTGAGTGAGTGGCTGAGTGGGTGAGCGAGGTGGTGAGTGAGTGACTGAGTGTCTGAGTGTCTGAGTGAGTGGCTGAGTGGGTGAGCGAGGTGGTGAGTGAGTGACTGAGTGTCTGAGTGAGTGACTGAGTGTCTGAGTGAATGAGTGACTGAGTGAGTGAGTGGGTGAGCGAGGTGGTGAGTTATCTCCTCACCAGTCTGGCTTGACGTCTGTCACTGTACGGATGTAGTTCTTGGTGGTGAGTGACTGAGTGAGTGACTGAGTGGGTGAGTGTGTGTCTGAGTGACTGACTGACTGAGTGTCTGAGTGAGTGACTGAGTGACTGAGCGAGTGAATGACTGAGTGGGTGAGTGAGTGTCTGAGTGTCTGACTGAGTGTCTGACTGAGTGACTGAGTGTCTGACTGAGTGAGTGAGTGACTGAGTGTCTGAGTGACTGTCTGACTGAGTGAGTGTCTGACTGAGTGAGTGAGTGACTGAGTGACTGAGTGTCTGACTGAGTGAGTGTCTGAGTGAGTGTCTGACTGAGTGACTGAGTGACTGAGTGTCTGACTGAGTGAGTGACTGAGTGACTGAGTGTCTGACTGAGTGAGTGACTGAGTGACTGAGTGTCTGACTGAGTGAGTGAGTGAGTGACTGAGTGTCTGACTGATTGAGTGTCTGACTGAGTGAGTGACTGAGTGAGTGAGTGAGTGTCTGACTCAGTGAGTGTCTGAGTGAGTGAGTGGCTGACTGAGTGAGTGACTGAGTGGGTGAGTGACTGAGTGAGTGAGTGGTTGAGTGAGTGACTGAGTGGGTGAGTGAGTGTCTGAGTGAATGAGTGACTGATTGAGTGACTGTCTGAGTGAATGACTGACTGACTGAGTGTCTGAGTGAGTGACTGAGTGGGTGAGCGAGGTGGTGAGTGACTGAGTGAGTGGGTGAGCGAGGTGGTGAGTTATCCCCTCACCAGTCTGGCTTGACGTCTGTGACTGTACGGATGTAGTTCTTGGTGGTGAGTGACTGAGTGAGTGTCTGAGTGGGTGAGTGTGTGTCTGAGTGACTGACTGATTGAGTGTCTGACTGAGTGACTGAGTGACTGTCTGACTGAGTGAGTGTCTGAGTGAGTGAGTGGCTGACTGAGTGAGTGACTGAGTGGGTGAGTGACTGAGTGAGTGGCTGACTGACTGAGTGAGTGTCTGAGTGTCTGAGTGAATGAGTGACTGATTGAGTGACTGACTGAGTGTCTGAGTGAGTGAGTGAGTGGGTGAGCGAGGTGGTGAGTGAGTGAGTGGGTGAGCGAGGTGGTGAGTTATCTCCTCACCAGTCTGGCTTGACGTCTGTGACTGTACGGATGTAGTTCTTGGTGGTGAGTGACTGAGTGAGTGTCTGAGTGAGTGACTGAGTAGGTGAGTGAGTGTCTGAGTGTCTGACTGAGTGAGTGTCTGAGTGAGTGGCTGACTGAGTGAGTGAGTGACTGAGTGGGTGAGTGACTGAGTGGGTGAGTGAGTGAGTGACTGAGTGAGTGAATGAGTGTCTGACTGAGTGACTGAGTGGGTGAGCGAGGTAGTGAGTGACTGAGTGACTGAGTGAATGACTGACTGAGTGAGTGAGTGGGTGGGTGAGCGAGTGAGTGACTGAGTGACTGAGTGAATGACTGACTGAGTGAGTGAGTGGGTGACTGAGTGGGTGACTGAGTGAGTGTCTGACTGAGTGAGTGTCTGAGTGAGTGAGTGGCTGACTGAGTGAGTGAGTGATTGAGTGACTGTCTGACTGAGTGTCTGACTGACTGACTGAGTGTCTGAGTGAGTGAGTGGGTGAGCGAGGTGGTGAGTGAGTGAGTGGGTGAGCGAGGTGGTGAGTTAGCTCCTCACCAGTCTGGCTTGACGTCTGTCACTGTACGGATGTAGTTCTTGGTGGTGAGTGAGTGAGTGAGTGTCTGAGTGAGTGACTGAGTAGGTGAGTGAGTGGGTGAGTGTCTGAGTGAGTGTCTGAATGAGTGTCTGAGTGAGTGAGTGGGTGAGCGAGGTGGTGAGTGAGTGAGTGGGTGAGCGAGGTGGTGAGTAGCCGGCTAACTCACCAGTCTGGCTTGACGTCTGTGACTGTACGGATGTAGTTCTTGGTGGTGAGTGACTGAGTGAGTGACTGACTGAGTGTCTGACTGAGTGACTGAATGAGTGTCTGAGTGACTGAGTGAGTGGGTGAGCGAGGTGGTGAGTAGCCGGCTAACTCACCAGTCTGGCTTGACGTCTGTGACTGTACGGATGTAGTTCTTGGTGGTGAGTGACTGAGTGAGTGTCTGAGTGAGTGACTGAGTAGGTGAGTGAGTGTCTGAGTGTCTGACTGACTGAGTGAGTGTCTGAGTGAGTGAGTGGCTGACTGAGTGAGTGAGTGACTGAGTGGGTGAGTGACTGAGTGAGTGAGTGGGTGAGCGAGGTGGTGAGTAGCCGGCTAACTCACCAGTCTGGCTTGACGTCTGTGACTGTACGGATGTAGTTCTTGGTGGTGAGCACGAACTCGTTATAGAGGACCCACTCGGGCTTGTGGTCCAGGCACGTGGACGGGTGGAGCTGGACCACCTGGTTATCCTTCACTGTCAGGTAGTGTCCCGTTCGCTCCAGGTGAGCTACCTGCTCACCAGCACACGCAGACGCGCAGCTCACCAGCACGCTCACCAACACGCTCACCACCACGCTCACCACACACACGCTCACCACAGACACACAGCTCACCAGCACGCTCACCACAGACACGCTCACCACAGACACACAGCTCACCAGCACGCTCACCACAGACACGCAGCTCACCAGCACGCTCACCAACACGCTCACCACAGACACGCTCACCACAGACACACAGCTCACCAGCACGCTCACCAACACGCTCACCAGCACGCTCACCACAGACACGCAGCTCACCAGCACGCTCACCAACACGCTCACCAGCACGCTCACCACAGACACGCAGCTCACCAGCACGCTCACCAACACGCTCACCAGCACGCTCACCACAGACACGCAGCTCACCAGCACGCTCACCACAGACACGCTCACCACCACGCTCACCACCACGCTCACTCACCACCACGCTCACCACAGACACGCTCACCAGCACGCTCACCACCACGCTCACCACCACGCTCACCAGCACGCTCACCACCACGCTCACCACACACACGCAGCTCACCAGCACGCTCACCAACACGCTCACCACAGACACGCTCACCAGCACGCTCACCAGCACGCTCACCAACACGCTCACCAACACGCTCACCAGCGACACACAGCTCACCAGCACGCTCACCACAGACACACAGCTCACCAGCACGCTCACCACAGACACGCTCACCAACACGCTCACCAACACGCTCACCAACACGCTCACCACACACGCTCACCAGCACGCTCACCAACACGCTCACCAGCACGCTCACCACAGACACACAGCTCACCAGCACGCTCACCAACACGCTCACCAGCACGCTCACCACAGACACACAGCTCACCAGCACGCTCACCAGCACGCTCACCACAGACACACAGCTCACCAGCACGCTCACCACACACACGCAGACACGCAGCTCACCAGCACGCTCTGTGCTAGTACCACACCGCTGGTACCACACCGCTGGTACCACCACTACCTCTAGAACCACACCGCTGGTACCACCACTACCTCTAGAACCACACCGCTGGTACCACCACTACCTCTAGCACCACACCGCTGGTACCACCACCACCACTACCGCTGGTACCACCACTACCTCTAGCACCACACCGCTGGTACCACCACCACTACCGCTGGTACCACCACCACCACCGCTGGTACCACCACTACCTGCATGAAGAATCCCGACACCAGTGCCCGCCGAATGTTGCTGTAGTAGTCCCGGCTGGTGAACTCCGCTGGTACCACCACTACCTCTAGAACCACACCGCTGGTACCACCACTACCTCTAGAACCACACCGCTGGTACCACCACTACCTCTAGAACCACACCGCTGGTACCACCACCACTACCGCTGGTACCACCACCACTACCGCTGGTCCCAGGTACCTGCATGAAGAATCCCGACACCAGTGCCCGCCGAATGTTGCTGTAGTAGTCTCGGCTGGTGAACTCCGCTGGTACCACCACTACCTCTAGAACCACTACCGCTGGTACCACCACCACTACCGCTGGTACCACCACCACTACCGCTGGTACCACCACTACCTGCATGAAGAATCCCGACACCAGTGCCCGCCGAATGTTGCTGTAGTAGTCCCGGCTGGTGAACTCCGCTGGTACCACCACTACCTCTAGAACCACACCGCTGGTACCACCACCACTACCGCTGGTACCACCACCACTACCGCTGGTACCACCACTACCTGCATGAAGAATCCCGACACCAGTGCCCGCCGAATGTTGCTGTAGTAGTCTCGGCTGGTGAACTCCGTGGATCTCCGCGGGAGGGCAAAGCGATCCATGATGCGGCCCAGCTGCTGACGGACGTTGTCAGCTGACATGAGCGAGCGGTAGTTGACGAAATTGTCATAACACCACTGGTTAGAGTCGTGGTCTGGGGTGGTGAGTGTGGTGAGTGTGGTGGTGAGTGTGGTGGGTGTGGTGAGTGGTGTGGTGGGTGGGTGAGTGTGGTGAGTGAGTGGGTGAGTGAGTGGGTGAGTGAGTGCGTGGGTGGGTGAGTGGGGTGATGAGTGTGGTGAGTGTGGTGAGTGTGGTGAGTGTGGTGGTGAGTGTGGTGAGTGTGGTGAGTGAGTAGGTGGGTGGGTGAGTGAGTGAATGAGTGGGTGAGTGTGGTGTGGTGGGGGGGTGAGTGTGGTGAGTGTGGTGAGTGTGGTGAGTGAGTGGGTGAGTGGGGGGGTGAGTGGGTGGGTGGGGTGAGTGGTGAGTGTGGTGGTGAGTGTGGTGAGTGTGGTGGTGGGGGGGTGAGTGTGGTGTGGTGGGGGGGTGAGTGTGTGGGTGAGTGAGTGTGTGAGTGGGTGGGTGAGTGGGTGAGTGAGTGCGTGAGTGTGGTGAGTGAGTGAATGAGTGGGTGCGTGGTTGGGCGAGTGTGTGGGTGGGTGAGAGTGTGGTGAGTGTGGTGAGTGGTGTGGTGGGTGTGGTGAGTGTGGTGAGTGTGGTGAGTGTGGTGTGGTGAGTGTGGTGATGGGGGGGTGAGTGTGGTGTGGTGGGGGGGTGAGTGAGTGAGTGGGTGAGTGGGTGAGTGTGGAGAGTGTGGTGGGTGGTGGTGTGGTGAGTGAGTGAGTGGGTGGGTGAGTGGGTGGGTGTGGTGAGTGTGGTGAGTGGTGTGGTGGGGGGGTGGGTGGGTGGGTGAGTGGTGGTGGTGAGTGTGGTGAGTGTGGTGAGTGAGTGGGTGTGGTGGTGAGTGTGGTGAGTGGGTGGGTGAGTGGGTGAGTGAGTGAGTGAGTGGGTGAGTGGGTGAGTGGGTGGGTGGGTGAGTGGGTGGGTGAGTGGGTGGGTGAGTGAGTGAGTGAGTGGGTGGGTGAGTGGGTGGGTGGGTGAGTGGGTGAGTGAGTGGGTGGTTGAGTGGGTGGGTGAGTGGGTGGGTGAGTGAGTGAGTGGGTGGTTGAGTGGGTGGGTGAGTGGGTGGGTGAGTGAGTGAGTGGGTGGTTGAGTGGGTGGGTGTGGTGGTGTGGTGAGTGAGTGAGTGGGTGAGTGGGTGAGTGGTGTGGTGGGTGGTGGTGGTGAGTGTGGTGAGTGAGTGTGGTGAGTGTGGTGAGTGTGGTGAGTGTGGTGTGGTGGGTGGTGTGGTGGGTGGGTGAGTGTGTGGTTGAGTGTGTGGGTGAGTGAGTGGGTGGGTGAGTTGGTGAGTGTGGGGTGAGTGAGGGGTGAGGGAGAGGTGAGGGATTGAGGCAGAGGGGTTGAGGGTGAGGGACAGAACAGAGATTCCGTGAGGTACAGCACAGCTCACCACAATAACCACTACCCCCCGTGTGTGTCTATGTGTGTGTACACTGTGTGTGTGTGTCTATGTGTGTGTGTGTACACTGTGTGTGTGTGTACACTGTGTGTGTGTGTACACTGTGTGTGTGTGTACACTGTGTGTGTGTGTACACTGTGTGTGTGTGTGTACACTGTGTGTGTGTGTACACTGTGTGTGTGTACACTGTGTGTGTGTGTGTGTCTGTGTACACTGTGTGTGTGTGTACACTGTGTGTGTGTACACTGTGTGTCTGTGTACACTGTGTGTGTCTATGTGTGTGTGTGTACACTGTGTGTGTCTGTGTGTGTGTCTGTGTACACTGTGTGTGTACACTGTGTGTGTGTGTGTCTATGTGTGTGTGTCTATGTGTGTGTGTGTGTGTCTGTGTACACTGTGTGTGTGTGTACACTGTGTGTGTGTACACTGTGTGTCTGTGTACACTGTGTGTGTCTATGTGTGTGTGTGTACACTGTGTGTGTCTGTGTGTGTGTCTGTGTACACTGTGTGTGTACACTGTGTGTGTGTGTCTATGTGTGTGTGTCTATGTGTGTGTGTGTGTGTCTGTGTACACTGTGTGTATGTGTACACTGTGACACTGTGTGTGTATGTGTACACTGTGTGTGTGTGTACACTGTGTGTACACTGTGTGTGTGTACACTGTGTGTGTACACTGTGTGTGTGTACACTGTGTGTGTGTACACTGTGTGTGTGTACACTGTGTGTGTGTGTACACTGTGTGTGTACACTGTGTGTGTGTACACTGTGTGTGTGTACACTGTGTGTAAGTGTGTACACTGTGTGTGTGTGTGTACACTGTGTGTGTGTGTGTACACTGTGTGTGTGTACACTGTGTGTGTGTACACTGTGTGTGTGTACACTGTGTGTGTGTACACTGTGTGTACACTGTGTGTGTGTGTGTACACTGTGTGTGTACACTGTGTGTGTGTGTGTACACTGTGTGTGTACACTGTGTGTGTACACTGTGTGTGTACACTGTGTGTGTGTGTACACTGTGTGTGTACACTGTGTGTACACTGTGTGTGTGTACACTGTGTGTACACTGTGTGTGTACACTGTGTGTGTGTGTACACTGTGTGTGTGTACACTGTGTGTGTGTGTACACTGTGTGTGTGTGTACTGTGTGTGTGTACACTGTGTGTACACACACAGTGTACACACACAGTGTACACTGTGTGTGTACACTGTGTGTGTACACTGTGTGTGTACACTGTGTGTGTGTGTACACTGTGTGTGTGTGAGTGTCTCACTCTGCTTGAAGGCGTGGTAGACGTTCAGCAGGGTGAGGTGGTCACCATCAATGTGAGCAAAACGCATCTTGGACTGTGTGTGTACACTGTGTGTGTGTACACTGTGTGTGTACACTGTGTGTGTACACTGTGTGTGTGTACACTGTGTGTACACTGAGTGTGTACACTGTGTGAGTGTCTCACTCTGCTTGAAGGCGTGGTAGACGTTCAGCAGGGTGAGGTGGTCACCATCAATGTGAGCAAAACGCATCTTGGACTGTGTGTGTGTGTGTGTACACTGTGTGTGTGTGTACACTGTGTGTGTGTACACTGTGTGTGTACACTGAGTGTGTGTGTGTACTGTGTGTGTGTACACTGTGTGTGTACACTGAGTGTCTCACTCTGCTTGAAGGCGTGGTAGACGTTCAGCAGGGTGAGGTGGTCACCATCAATGTGAGCAAAACGCATCTTGGTCTGTGTGTGTACACTGTGTGTGTGTGTGTACACTGTGTGTGTGTGTACACTGTGTGTGTGTGTACACTGTGTGTGTGAGTGTCTCACTCTGCTTGAAGGCGTGGTAGACGTTCAGCAGGGTGAGGTGGTCACCATCAATGTGAGCAAAACGCATCTTGGACTGTGTGTGTACACTGTGTGTGTGTGTGTACACTGTGTGTGTGTGTACACTGTGTGTGTGTACACTGTGTGTGTGTGTACACTGTGTGTACACTGTGTGTACACTGAGTGTGTGTGAGTGTCTCACTCTGCTTGAAGGCGTGGTAGACGTTCAGCAGGGTGAGGTGGTCACCATCAATGTGAGCAAAACGCATCTTGGATTGTGTGTGTACACTGTGTGTGTGTACACTGTGTGTGTGTGTACACTGTGTGTGTGTGTACACTGTGTGTGTGTACACTGTGTGTGTGTGAGTGTCTCACTCTGCTTGAAGGCGTGGTAGACGTTCAGCAGGGTGAGGTGGTCACCATCAATGTGAGCAAAACGCATCTTGGATTGTGTGTGTGTACACTGTGTGTGTGTACACTGTGTGTGTGTGTGTACACTGTGTGTACACTGTGTGTGTGTACACTGTGTGTGTGTACACTGTGTGTACACTGTGTGTGTGTACACTGTGTGTGTGTACACTGTGTGTGTGTACACTGTGTGTGTACACTGTGTGTGTGTGTACACTGTGTGTGTACACTGTGTGTGTGTGTGTACACTGTGTGTGTGTACACTGAGTGTCTCACTCTGCTTGAAGGCGTGGTAGACGTTCAGCAGGGTGAGGTGGTCACCATCAATGTGAGCAAAACGCATCTTGGACTGTGTGTGTACACTGTGTGTGTGTACACTGTGTGTGTACACTGTGTGTGTGTGTGTACACTGTGTGTACACTGTGTGTGTGTACACTGTGTGTGTGTACACTGTGTGTACACTGTGTGTGTGTACACTGTGTGTGTGTACACTGTGTGTGTACACTGTGTGTGTGTACACTGTGTGTGTGTGTACACTGTGTGTGTGACACTGTGTGTGTGTACACTGTGTGTACACTGTGTGTGTGAGTGTCTCACTCTGCTTGAAGGCGTGGTAGACGTTCAGCAGGGTGAGGTGGTCACCATCAATGTGAGCAAAACGCATCTTGGACTGTGTGTGTACACTGTGTGTGTGTACACTGTGTGTGTGTGTACACTGTGTGTGTGACACTGTGTGTGTGTACACTGTGTGTACACTGTGTGTGTGAGTGTCTCACTCTGCTTGAAGGCGTGGTAGACGTTCAGCAGGGTGAGGTGGTCACCATCAATGTGAGCAAAACGCATCTTGGATTCATCGGCGGCCTTCTTGGCTTCCGTCGGTCTCACAAAGCACTGCGGGACTACAGAGGGTCGGCCATACGCTCACCACCACGCTCGCTCACCACCACGCTCACCAACACACTCACCCACACACCGCTCACCCACACGGTCACTCACTCAACCACACGCTCACCCACACACTCGCTCACTCAACCACACGCTCACTCAACCACACACCGCTCACCACCACACTCACTCACCACCACGCTCACCACCACGCTCGCTCACCACCACGCTCGCTCACTACGCTCGCTCACCACCACGCTCACCCACACACCGCTCACCCACACGGTCACTCACTCAACCACACGCTCACCCACACACTCGCTCACTCAACCACACGCTCACTCAACCACACACCGCTCACCACCACACTCACTCACCACCACGCTCACCACCACGCTCGCTCACCACCACGCTCGCTCACTACGCTCGCTCACCACCACGCTCACCCACACACCGCTCACCCACACACTCACTCACTCAACCACACGCTCACCCACACACTCACTCACTCAACCACACGCTCACTCAACCACACACCGCTCACCACCACACTCACTCACCACCACGCTCACCAACACGCTCGCTCACCACATACGCTCACCACCACGCTCACCACCACGCTCGCTCACCACCACGCTCGCTCACCACCACGCTCACCACCACGCTCGCTCACCACCACGCTCACCACCACGCTCGCTCACCACCACGCTCACTCAACCACCCACTCACTCAACCACACACCGCTCACCACCACGCTCACCCACACACTCGCTCACCACCACACTCACTCAACCACACACCGCTCACCACCACGCTCACCACCACGCTCGCTCACCACCACGCTCACCAACACGCTCACCACCACGCTCACTCAACCACACGCTCACCACCACGCTCACCCACACCGCTCACCCACCACGCTTACTCACCCACACGCTCACCACCACGCTCACTCAACCACACGCTCACTCACCCACACCGCTCACCCACACGCTCGCTCACCCACACGCTCGCTCACCCACACGCTCACCCACCCACACGCTCACCCACACACTCACCTACACGCTCACTCACCCACATGCTCGCACGCTCACCCACACACACGCTCACCCACCCACACGCTCGCTCATCCACACGCTCACCCACACACACGCTCACCCACCCACATGCTCACTCACCCACACACACGCTCACCCACACGCTCACCCACTCACTCACCCACACGCTCACCCACTCACCCCCACGCTCACCCACACACCGCTCACCCACAAGCTCACCCACACACACGCTCACCCACACGCTCACCCACACACACGCTCACCCACCCACACGCTCACTCACCCACACACACGCTCACCCACACGCTCACCCACTCACTCACCCACACGCTCACCCACTCACCCCCACGCTCACCCACACGCTCACACACCCACATGCTCACCCACACACACGTTCACCCCCACGCTCACCCACACACACGCTCACAAGCTCACCCACTCGCTCACCCACTCACCCACTCACCCACTCGCTCACCCACTCACCCACTCACCCACTCACTCACCCACTCACCCACCCACCCACTCACTCACCCACGACTACTTACCAGGTGGTGACGTGGGGCGGGGGTGGTGGAGTGGTGAGCGTCATTCCCTCACTGGTGAGCGAGTGGTGAGTGGGTGGGTGAGTGGTGAGCGAGTGGGTGAGCGGGTGGGTGAGCGGGTGGGTGCGTGGATGGGTGGGTGAGTGGGTGATTGAGTGAGTGAGTGGGTGAGTGGGTGAGTGGATGAGTGAGTGAGTGAGTGCGTGGATGGGTGGATGAGTGAGTGAGTGAGTGGGTGGGTGAGTGGGTGAGTGAGTGAGTGAGTGGGTGAGTGGATGAGTGAGTGAGTGGGTGCGTGGATGGGTGGGTGAGTGGGTGAGTGAGGTGGTGAGTAAGTGGGTGAGTGACTGGGTGAGTGGGTGGATGGATGAGTGAATGATTGAGTGAGTGGGTGAGCAAGTGGGTGAGTGAGTGACTGACTGAGTGACTGACTGACTGAGTGGCTGACTGACTGAATGGCTGACTGAGTGGGTGACTGAGTGAGTGACTGAGTGAGTCAGCGGCTGAGTGGGTGAGCGAGGTGGTGAGTAACTCACCAGTCTGGATTGACGTCTGTGACTGTACGGATGTAGTTCTTGGTGGTGACTGAGTGACTGACTGAGTGACTGACTGACTGTGTGACTGACTGAGTGACTGACTGACTGAGTGACTGACTGAGTGACTGACTGACTGAGTGGCTGACTGAGTGGCTGACTGACTGAGTGGCTGAGTGGGTGACTGAGTGAGTGACTGAGTGAGTCAGTGGCTGAGTGACTGAGTGAGTGAATGAGTGAGTGACTGAGTGAGTGACTGAGTGACTGACTGAGTGACTGACTGAGTGACTGAGTGACTGACTGAGTGACTGAGTGACTGACTGAGTGACTGAGTGACTGAGTGAGTGACTGACTGAGTGACTGACTGAGTGACTAACTGAGTGACTGACTGAGTGACTGACTGAGTGACTGAGTGACTGACTGAGTGACTGACTGAGTGACTGACTGACTGACTGAGTGACTGACTGAGTGACTGAGTGAGTGAGTGACTGAGTGACTGACTGAGTGATTGACTGACTGACTGAGTGACTGACTGAGTGACTGAGTGAGTGAGTGACTGAGTGGCTGAGTGACTGAGTGATTGACTGAGTGATTGACTGAGTGAATGACTGAGTAAGTGAATGAGTGAGTGACTGAGTGACTGAGTGATTGACTGACTGAGTGAGTAAGTGAATGAGTGAGTGAATGACTGAGTGACTGACTGAGTGACTGACTGACTGAGTGACTGACTGACTGAGTGACTGACTGACTGACTGACTGAGTGACTGACTGACTGACTGAGTGACTGACTGAGCTCACCACTCACCTGACAGCATGGCGGTGATGGAGAGGATCTCGTTGGAGCAGTAGCAGTCACACGAGTTAATGACTGACTGAGTGACTGACTGAGTGACTGACTGAGTGACTGAGAGACTGACTGAGTGAGTGAGTGACTGAGTGACTGACTGAGTGACTGAGTGAGTGAGTGACTGAGTGGCTGAATGACTGACTGAGTGATTGACTGACTGACTGAGTGACTGACTGAGTGACTGAGTGAGTGAGTGACTGAGTGGCTGAGTGACTGAGTGATTGACTGAGTGATTGACTGAGTGAATGACTGAGTAAGTGAATGAGTGAGTGACTGAGTGACTGAGTGATTGACTGACTGAGTGAGTAAGTGAATGAGTGAGTGAATGACTGAGTGACTGACTGAGTGACTGACTGACTGACTGAGTGACTGACTGACTGAGTGACTGACTGACTGACTGAGTGACTGAGTGACTGAGTGGGTGAGTGACTGACTGAGTGACTGACTGAGTGACTGAGTGAGTGACTGAGCGAGTGACTGACTGAGTGACTGATTGAGTGACTGAGTGAGTGACTGAATGACTGACTGACTGAGTGACTGACTGAGTGACTGACTGAGTGGCTGACTGACTGAGTGGGTGAGTGAGTGATTGACTGAGTGACTGAGTGAGTGAATGACTGACTGAGTGACTGACTGAGTGACTGAGTGACTGACTGAGTGACTGAGTGACTGACTGACTGACTGAGTGACTGACTGAGTGACTGACTGAGCCCACCACTCACCTGACAGCATGGCGGTGATGGAGAGGATCTCGTTGGAGCAGTAGCAGTCACACGAGTTAATGACTGACTGAGTGACTGACTGAGTGAGTGACTGAGTGACTGACTGAGTGACTGACTGACTGACTGAGTGAGTGAGTGACTGAGTGAGTGACTGACTGAGTGACTGACTGAGTGAGTGACTGACTGAGTGACTGACTGACTGACTGAGTGACTGACTGAGTGACTGACTGAGTGACTGACTGAGTGACTGACTGACTGAGTGACTGACTGACTGACTGAGTGACTGACTGACTGAGTGAGTGACTGAGTGACTGAGTGAGTGAGTGACTGAGTGAGTGACTGACTGAGTGACTGACTGAGTGAGTGACTGACTGACTGAGTGACTGAGTGACTGAGTGACTGACTGAGTGACTGACTGAGTGACTGAGTGACTGACTGACTGAGTGACTGACTGAGTGACTGAGTGAGTGAGTGACTGAGTGAATGACTGAGTAAGTGAATGAGTGAGTGACTGAGTGACTGAGTGATTGACTGACTGAGTGGGTGAGTGACTGAGTGACTGAGTGAGTGACTGACTGAGAGACTGACTGACTGAGTGACTGACTGAGTGACTGACTGACTGACTGACTGACTGACTGAGTGACTGACTGACTGAGCCCACCACTCACCTGACAGCATGGCGGTGATGGAGAGGATCTCGTTGGAGCAGTAGCAGTCACACGAGTTAATGACTGACTGAGTGAGTGACTGAGTGACTGACTGAGTGACTGACTGACTGACTGAGCGACTGACTGAGTGACCCCACCACTCACCACTCACCTGACAGCATGGCGGTGATGGAGAGGATCTCGTTGGAGCAGTAGCAGTCACACGAGTTAATGACTGACTGAGTGACTGACTGAGTGACTGAGTGACTGAGTGACTGACTGACTGAGTGACTGACTGAGTGACTGAGTGACTGAGTGGGTGACTGAGTGAGTGACTGAGTGAGTGAGTGAATGAGTTAATGACTGACTGAGTGGGTGAGTGACTGAGTGACTGAGTGAGTGAATGAGTGAGTGACTGACTGACTGAGTGACTGACTGAGTGACTGACTGAGCTCACCACTCACCACTCACCTGACAGCATGGCGGTGATGGAGAGGATCTCGTTGGAGCAGTAGCAGTCACACGAGTTAATGACTGACTGAGTGACTGACTGAGTGACTGACTGAGTGACTGAGTGACTGACTGACTGACTGAGCCCACCACTCACCTGACAGCATGGCGGTGATGGAGAGGATCTCGTTGGAGCAGTAGCAATCACACGAGTTAATGACTGACTGAGTGACTGACTGAGTGACTGAGAGACTGACTGAGTGACTGACTGAGTGACTGAGTGACTGAGTGAGTGAATGAGTGAGTGAGTGACTGACTGAGAGACTGACTGAGTGACTGACTGAGTGACTGACTGAGTGACTGACTGACTGAGTGAGTGACTGACTGAGTGACTGACTGAGTGACTGAGTGACTGACTGAGTGACTGACTGAGTGACTGACTGAGTGACTGAGTGACTGACTGAGTGACTGACTGAGTGACTGACTGAGTGACTGACTGACTGACTGAGTGACTGACTGACTGACTGAGCCCACCACTCACCTGACAGCATGGCGGTGATGGAGAGGATCTCGTTGGAGCAGTAGCAGTCACACGAGTTAATGACTGACTGAGTGACTGACTGAGTGACTGAGTGACTGACTGAGTGACTGACTGAGTGACTGACTGAGTGACTGACTGAGTGACTGAGTGACTGACTGAGTGATTGACTGAGTGACTGACTGACTGACTGAGTGACTGACTGAGTGACTGACTGACTGACTGAGTGAGTGACTGAGTGAGTGAGTGACTGAGTGACTGAGTGAGTGACTGAGTGACTGACTGAGTGACTGAGTGACTGACTGACTGACTGAGTGGGTGAGTGAGTGATTGACTGAGTGACTGACTGAGTGAGTGAATGAGTGAGTGAGTGACTGACTGAGAGACTGACTGAGTGACTGACTGAGTGACTGACTGACTGACTGAGTGACTGACTGACCCCACCACCCACCACTCACCTGACAGCATGGCGGTGATGGAGAGGATCTCGTTGGAGCAGTAGCAGTCACACGAGTTAATGACTGACTGAGTGACTGAGTGAGTGACTGACTGAGTGACTGAGTGGCTGAGTGGGTGAGTGACTGAGTGAGTGAATGAGTGGGTGACTGAGTGAGTGACTGACTGACTGAGTGAATGAGTGGGTGACTGACTGAGTGGCTGACTGACTGACTGAGTGGGTGAGTGAGTGATTGACTGAGTGACTGAGTGAGTGAATGAGTGAGTGACTGACTGACTGACTGACTGAGTGACTGACCCCACCACCCACCACTCACCTGACAGCATGGCGGTGATGGAGAGGATCTCGTTGGAGCAGTAGCAGTCACACGAGTTAATGACTGACTGAGTGACTGACTGACTGAGTGACTGACTGAGTGACTGACTGACTGACTGAGTGGGTGAGTGAGTGATTGACTGAGTGACTGACTGAGTGAGTGAATGAGTGAGTGAGTGACTGACTGAGAGACTGACTGAGTGACTGACTGAGTGACTGACTGAGTGACTGACTGACTGACTGAGTGAGTGAGTGAGTGATTGACTGAGTGACTGACTGAGTGAGTGAATGAGTGAGTGAGTGACTGACTGACTGAGTGACTGACTGACTGACTGAGCGACTGACTGACTGACTGAGTGACTGACTGAGCTCACCACCCACCACTCACCACTCACCTGACAGCATGGCGGTGATGGAGAGGATCTCGTTGGAGCAGTAGCAATCACACGAGTTAATGACTGACTGAGTGACTGACTGACTGACTGAGTGACTGAGTGACTGACTGAGTGACTGAGTGACTGACTGAGTGACTGACTGACTGACTGAGTGGGTGAGTGAGTGATTGACTGAGTGACTGACTGAGTGAGTGAATGAGTGAGTGAGTGACTGACTGAGAGACTGACTGAGTGAGTGACTGACTGACTGACTGAGTGACTGACTGAGTGACTGACTGAGCCCACCACTCACCTGACAGCATGGCGGTGATGGAGAGGATCTCGTTGGAGCAGTAGCAGTCACACGAGTTAATGACTGACTGAGTGACTGACTGACTGACTGAGTGACTGACTGAGTGAGTGAATGAGTGAGTGAATGAGTGAGTGAGTGACTGACTGAGTGAGTGAATGAGTGAGTGACTGACTGACTGAGTGAGTGACTGAGTGGGTGAGTGAGTGATTGACTGAGTGACTGAGTGAGTGAATGAGTGAGTGACTGACTGAGTGACTGACTGAGTGACTGACTGAGTGGCTGACTGACTGACTGAGTGGGTGAGTGAGTGATTGACTGAGTGACTGACTGAGTGAGTGAATGAGTGAGTGAGTGACTGACTGAGAGACTGACTGAGTGACTGACTGAGTGACTGACTGACTGACTGAGTGACTGACTGAGCCCACCACTCACCTGACAGCATGGCGGTGATGGAGAGGATCTCGTTGGAGCAGTAGCAATCACACGAGTTAATGACTGACTGAGTGACTGACTGAGTGACTGACTGACTGACTGAGTGACTGACTGACTGAGTGACTGACTGAGTGACTGACTGAGCTCACCACTCACCACTCACCTGACAGCATGGCGGTGATGGAGAGGATCTCGTTGGAGCAGTAGCAGTCACACGAGTTAATGACTGACTGAGTGACTGACTGAGTGACTGAGTGACTGACTGAGTGAGTGAGTGACTGAGTGAGTGACTGAGTGATTGACTGAGTGAATGAGTGGGTGACTGAGTGAGTGAATGAGTGGGTGACTGACTGAGTGGCTGACTGACTGACTGAGTGGGTGAGTGAGTGATTGACTGAGTGACTGAGTGAGTGAATGAGTGAGTGAGTGACTGACTGACTGAGTGACTGACTGACTGACTGACTGACTGACTGAGCCCACCACTCACCTGACAGCATGGCGGTGATGGAGAGGATCTCGTTGGAGCAGTAGCAATCACACGAGTTAATGACTGACTGAGTGACTGACTGAGTGACTGACTGAGTGACTGAGTGACTGAGTGACTGACTGACTGAGTGACTGACTGACTGAGTGACTGAGTGACTGACTGAGTGACTGACTGAGCTCACCACCCACCACTCACCACTCACCTGACAGCATGGCAGTGATGGAGAGGATCTCGTTGGAGCAGTAGCAATCACACGAGTTAATGACTGACTGAGTGACTGACTGAGTGACTGACTGAGTGACTGACTGAGTGACTGACTGACTGACTGACTGACTGAGTGACTGAGTGATTGACTGAGTGATTGACTGAGTGAATGACTGAGTAAGTGAATGAGTGAGTGACTGAGTGACTGAGTGATTGACTGACTGAGTAAGTGAATGAGTGAGTGACTGACTGAGTGACTGACTGAGTGAGTGACTGACTGAGTGACTGACTGACTGACTGAGTGACTGACTGACTGACTGACTGAGTGACTGACTGAGCCCACCACTCACCTGACAGCATGGCGGTGATGGAGAGGATCTCGTTGGAGCAGTAGCAGTCACACGAGTTAATGACTGACTGAGTGACTGACTGAGTGACTGACTGAGTGACTGAGTGACTGACTGACTGAGCTCACCACCCACCACTCACCACTCACCTGACAGCATGGCGGTGATGGAGAGGATCTCGTTGGAGCAGTAGCAATCACACGAGTTAATGACTGACTGAGTGAGTGAGTGAATGAGTGAGTGACTGAGTGACTGACTGACTGACTGAGTGACTGACTGACTGAGTGACTGAGCCCACCACTCACCTGACAGCATGGCGGTGATGGAGAGGATCTCGTTGGAGCAGTAGCAATCACACGAGTTAATGAGCATCTTGGCGAGCTGAGGATCGAGCGGGAACTCTGCCATGGTGGCACCAAGCTCCGTGAGGTCCCCATCGTCATTGAGGGCCCCCAGGTAGTTCAGCAGCTCAAGGGCTCGCATCAGCGTCTCGGGGGCTACGCAGACAGACACACGCGCAGAGACACACGCAGAGAGACACACGCAGAGAGACACAGAGAGAGACAGAGAGAGAGACACAGAGAGACACTTAGAGACACACGCGCAGAGACACACACAGAGACACGCAGAGAGACACACGCAGAGAGACACAGAGAGACACACGCAGAGACACACAGAGAGACACACGCAGAGAGACACAGAGAGACACACGCAGAGACACGCAGAGAGACACACGCAGAGAGACACAGAGAGACACACGCAGAGACACACAGAGAGACACACGCAGAGAGACACAGAGAGACACACGCAGAGACACGCAGAGAGACACACGCAGAGAGACACAGAGACACAGAGACACGCACATGCAGAGAGACACAGAGAGACACGTAGAGACACACGCAGAGAGAGAGACACAGAGAGACACAGAGACACGTAGAGACACGTAGAGACACACACACAGAGACACACGCAGAGACACGTAGAGAGACACACGCAGAGAGACACGCAGAGACACACATGCAGAGAGACACGCAGAGAGACACACGCAGAGAGACACAGAGAGAGACGGAGAGACACAGAGACAGGTAGAGACACTTAGAGACACACACGCAGAGACACACACAGAGAGACACACGCAGAGAGACACGCAGAGACACGTAGAGACACTTAGAGACACACACGGAGAGAGAGAGACACAGAGAGACACACACACAGAGACACACGCAGAGAGACACGCAGAGAGACTCACACGCAGAGAGACACGCAGAGACACGTAGAGACACTTAGAGACACAGAGAGACACACACACAGAGACACACACACAGAGACACACGCAGACAGACACACGCAGAGACACGTAGAGAGACACACGCAGAGAGACACAGAGAGACGTAGAGACACTTAGAGACACACACGCAGAGAGACACACGCAGAGAGACACGCAGAGACACAGAGACACTTAGAGACACACACGGAGAGAGAGAGACACAGAGAGACACACACACAGAGACACACGCAGAGACACGCAGAGAGACACACGCAGAGAGAGAGACACAGAGAGACACAGAGACACGTAGAGACACTTAGAGACACACACACAGAGACACACGCAGAGACACGCAGAGAGACACACACGCAGAGAGACACGCAGAGACACGTAGAGACACTTAGAGACACACACGGAGAGACACAGAGAGACACTTAGAGACACACACGGAGAGAGACACTTAGAGACACACACACAGAGACACACGCAGAGACACGTAGAGAGACACACGCAGAGAGACACGCAGAGACACGTAGAGACACTTAGAGACACACACGCAGAGAGAGAGACACAGAGAGACACAGAGACACGTAGAGACACTTAGAGACACACACGGAGAGACACACGCAGAGACACGTAGAGAGACACAGAGAGACGCAGAGAGACACAGAGAGACGTAGAGACACTTAGAGACACACACGCAGAGACACACACAGAGAGACACACGCAGAGAGACACGCAGAGACACGTAGAGACACTTAGAGACACACGCAGAGAGACACAGAGACACTTAGAGACACACACGCAGAGAGACACGCAGAGACACGCAGAGACACTTAGAGACACACGCAGAGAGACACAGAGAGACACAGAGAGACACACACACAGAGACACACACAGAGACACACGCAGAGACACGCAGAGAGACACACGCAGAGAGACACGCAGAGACACTTAGAGACACACACGGAGAGAGAGAGACACAGAGAGACACACACACAGAGACACACACAGAGACACACGCATAGACACGCAGAGAGACACACGCAGAGAGACACGCAGAGACACGTAGAGACACTTAGAGACACACACGGAGAGAGAGAGACACAGAGAGACACACACACAGAGATACACACACAGAGACACACACGTAGAGACACACGCAGAGAGACACAGAGACACAGAGACACGCGTAGAGACACTTAGAGACACACACAGAGACACACGCAGAGACACGTAGAGACACACACAGAGAGACACAGAGAGACACAGAGACACGCGTAGAGACACTTAGAGACACACACAGAGACACACGCAGAGACACGTAGAGAGACACACGCAGAGAGACACGCAGAGACACGTAGAGACACTTAGAGACACACACGGAGAGAGAGACACAGAGAGACACACACACAGAGACACACACAGAGACACACACACAGAGACACACACAGAGACACGCAGAGAGACACACGCAGAGAGACACACGCAGAGAGACACGTAGAGAGACACGTAGAGACACTTAGAGACACACACGGAGAGAGAGAGACACAGAGAGACACACACACAGAGACACACACAGAGACACACGCAGAGACACGTAGAGACACACACAGAGAGACACAGAGAGACACTTAGAGACACTTAGAGACACTTAGAGACACACACAGAGACACGCGCAGAGACACGTAGAGACACACGCAGAGAGAGACACAGAGACACACACACAGAGACACACGCAGAGAGACACGTAGAGACACACACACGCGGAGAGAGAGACACAGAGAGACACAGAGACACACACACAGAGACACACGCAGAGACACACACAGAGATGCATAGAGACACACACAGAGAGAGACACAGAAAGACACAGAGACACACACACAGAGACACACGCAGAGACACACGCAGAGACACTTAGAGACACACGCAGAGAGAGACACAGACACACACACACACAGACACACACACAGAGACACACGCAGAGACACTTAGAGACACACACAGAGACACACACAGAGACACGCACAGAGACACACACACAGACACGCGCAGAGACACGCAGAGAGACACACAGAGAGACACAGAGAGACACACAGAGAGACACAGAGACACACAGAGACACACACAGAGACACACGCAGAGACACACAGAGACACACGCAGAGAGACACACACACACAGGCGAGGTGCCAGGCTAGGTACCAGGCCAGGTACCAGGCTAGGTACCAGGCTAGCTACCAGGCTACTTACCAGGCTAGGTACCAGGCGAGGTACCAGACGAGGTACCAGGCGAGGTACCAGACGAGGTACCAGGCTAGGTACCAGACGAGGTACCAGGCTAGGTACCAGGCGAGGTACCAGACGAGGTACCAGGCTAGGTACCAGGCTAGGTACCAGGCTAGGTACCAGGCTAGGTACCAGGCGAGGTACCAGGCGAGGTACCAGGCGAGGTACCAGGCTAGGTACCAGGCGAGGTACCAGGCGAGGTACCAGGCGAGGTACCAGGCTAGGTACCAGGCGAGGTACCAGGCCAGGTACCAGGCTAGCTACCAGGCTAGCTACCAGGCTAGGTACCAGGCGAGGTACCAGACGAGGTACCAGGCTAGGTACCAGGCTAGGTACCAGGCTACTTACCAGGCTACTTACCAGGCTAGGTACCAGGCTAGGTACCAGGCGAGGTACCAGGCGAGGTACCAGGCTAGGTACCAGGCTAGGTACCAGGCGAGGTACCAGGTGAGGTACCAGGCTAGGTACCAGACTAGGTACCAGGCTACTTACCAGGCTAGGTACCAGGCTAGGTACCAGGCTAGGTACCAGGCTAGGTACCAGGCTAGGTACCAGGCTAGGTACCAGGCGAGGTACCAGGCGAGGTACCAGGCGAGGTACCAGGCTAGGTACCAGGCTAGGTACCAGGCTAGGTACCAGGCGAGGTACCAGGCGAGGTACCAGGCGAGGTACCAGAAGAGGTACCAGGCTACTTACCAGGCTACTTACCAGGCTAGGTACCTGGCTAGGTGCCAAGCTAGGTACCAGGCTAGGTACCAGGCTAGGTACCAGGCTAGGTACCAGGCTATGTACCAGGCTAGGTACCAGGCTAGGGACCAGGCTAGGTACCAGGCTAGGTACCAGGCTACTTACCAGGCTAGGTACCAGGCTAGGTACCAGGCTACTTACCAGGCAAGGTACCAGGCTAGGTACCTGGCTAGGTACCAGGCTAGGTACCAGGCTAGGTACCAGGCTAGGTACCAGGCTAGGTACCAGACGAGGTACCAGGCTACTTACCAGGCGAGGTACCAGGCTAGGTACCAGGCTAGGTACCAGGCTACTTACCAGGCGAGGTACCAGGCGAGGTACCAGGCTAGGTACCAGGTGAGGTACCAGGCTAGGTACCAGGCTACTTACCAGGCTAGGTACCAGGCGAGGTACCAGGCTAGGTACCAGGCTAGGTACCAGGCTAGGTACCAGACGAGGTACCAGGCTACTTACCAGGCGAGGTACCAGGCTAGGTACCAGGCTAGGTACCAGGCTACTTACCAGGCTAGGTACCAGGCTAGGTACCAGGCTAGGTACCAGGCTACTTACCAGGCTAGGTACCAGACTAGGTACCTGGCTAGGTACCAGGCTAGGTACCAGGCTACTTACCAGGCGAGGTACCAGGCGAGGTACCAGGCTAGGTACCAGGTGAGGTACCAGGCTAGGTACCAGGCTAGGTACCAGGCTAGGTACCAGGCTAGGTACCAGGCGAGGTACCAGGCTAGGTACCAGGCTACTTACCAGGCTAGGTACCAGGCGAGGTACCAGGCTAGGTACCAGGCGAGGTACCAGGCTAGGTACCAGGCCAGGTACCAGGCCAGGTACCAGGCCAGGTACCAGGCTAGGTACCAGGCGAGGTACCAGGCTAGGTACCAGGCGAGGTACCAGGCTAGGTACCAGGCTAGGTACCAGGCTAGGTACCAGACGAGGTACCAGGCGAGGTACCAGGCTAGGTACCAGGCTAGGTACCAGGCTAGGTACCAGGCGAGGTACCAGGCTAGGTACCAGGCTAGGTACCAGGCTACTTACCAGGCTAGGTACCAGGCTAGGTACCAGGCTAGGTACCAGGCTAGGTACCAGGCAAGGTACTAGGCGAGGTGCCAGGCTAGGTGCACGTTGCTACCTGGCGGATCCATGAAGTCGAAGTGGACCAGATCATCGATCCCCAACTTCTTCAGCTGTAACACCACTGTGCCCAGGTTGGAGCGGAGGATCTCTGGGTAGGTGTTGTCCTGGAGTGCACAGTACCACAGGTACCATCACCACAGGTACCACCACCACAGGTACCATCACAGGTACCACAGGTACCACCACCACAGGTACCACAGGTACCCCACAGGTACCATCACCATCACCACAGGTACCATCACCACAGGTGCCATCACCACAGGTACCACAGGTACCATCACCACAGGTACCACAGGTACCATCACCACAGGTACCACCACAGGTACCACCACAGGTACCACAGGTACCATCACCACAGGTGCCATCACCACAGGTACCACAGGTACCATCACCACAGGTACCACCACCACAGGTACCACCACCACAGGTACCATCACCACAGGTACCACCACAGGTACCACAGGTACCACCACAGGTACCACAGGTACCATCACCACAGGTACCATCACCACAGGTACCACAGGTACCATCACCACAGGTACCACAGGTACCATCACCACAGGTACCACAGGTACCATCACCACAGGTACCATCACCACAGGTACCACCACCACAGGTACCACCACCACCACAGGTACCACCACCACAGGTACCACCACCACAGGTACCACCACCACCACAGGTACCACCACCACAGGTACCACCACCACCACAGGTACCACAGGTGACCACAGATGCCACAGGTACCATCACCACAGGTACCACCACCACAGGTACCACCACAGGTACCATCACCACCACCACAGGTACCATCACCACAGGTACCACCACCACAGGTACCACAGGTGACCACATGTACCACAGGTACCACAGGTACCATCACCACAGGTACCATCACCACAGGTACCATCACCACAGGTACCACAGGTACCATCACCACAGGTACCACCACCACAGGTACCACAGGTACCATCACCACAGGTACCACAGGTACCATCACCACAGGAACCACAGGTACCACAGGTACCATCACCACAGGTACCACCACCACAGGTACCACCACCACCACAGGTACCACCACCACAGGTACCATCACCACAGGTACCACAGGTACCATCACCACCACCACAGGTACCATCACCACAGGTACCACAGGTACCATCACCACCACCACAGGTACCATCACCCCAGGTACCATCACCACAGGTACCATCACCACAGGTACCACAGGTACCATCACCACAGGTACCACAGGCACCATCACCACAGGTACCACAGGCACCATCACCACAGGTACCACCACAGGTACCATCACCACAGGTACCACAGAGACCATCACCACAGGTACCATCACCACAGGTACCATCACCACAGGTACCATCACCACAGGTACCACAGGTACCATCACCACAGGTACCATCACCACAGGTACCACAGGTGACCACATGTACCACAGGTACCACAGGTACCACCACCACAGGTACCACAGGTACCATCACCACAGGTACCACCACCACAGGTACCACCACAGGTACCACCACAGGTACCACAGGTACCATCACCACAGGTACCACAGGTACCATCACCACAGGTACCACCACCACAGGTACCACCACAGGTACCACCACAGGTACCACAGGTACCATCACCACAGGTACCATCACCACAGGTGCCACCACAGGTAACACAGGTACCATCGCCACAGGTACCACAGGTACCATCACCACAGGTACCATCACCACAGGTACCACAGGCACCATCACCACAGGTACCATCACCACAGGTACCACCACAGGTAACACAGGTACCATCGCCACAGGTACCACAGGTACCATCACCACAGGTACCATCACCACAGGTACCACAGGCACCATCACCACAGGTACCATCACCACAGGTACCACCACAGGTAACACAGGTACCATCACCACAGGTACCACAGGTACCATCACCACAGGTACCACAGGTACCATCACCACAGGTACCACCACAGGTAACACAGGTACCATCACCACAGGTACCACAGGTACCACCACCACAGGTACGACAGGTACCATCACCACAGGTACCACAGGTACCATCACCACAGGTACCACAGGTACCACAGGTACCATCACCACAGGTACCACCACAGGTACCACCACCACAGGTACCACCACCACAGGTACCACTGGTACCATCACCACAGGTACCACCACAGGTAACACAGGTACCATCACCACAGGTACCACAGGTACCATCACGAATACCACCACCACCACAGGTATCACCACAGGTACCACAGGTACCACCACCACAGGTACCATCACGAATACCACCACCACCACAGGTACCACCACCACCATCACCACGAATACCACCACCACCACCACCACAGGTACCATCACCACCACAATCACCACGAATACCACCACCACCACCACCACCACAGGTACCATCACCACCACCATCACCACGAATACCACCACCACAGGTACCATCACCATCACCACCACAGGTACCACCACCACCACAGGTACCACCACCACCACCACAGGTACCACCACCACCACAGGTACCACCACCACCACCACCACCACGAATACCGCCATCAGTACAGTGAGTGCCACCAGCAAAACCAACTCCTCAACCCAATCACCACCCACCCACCCACTCACCCACTCACTCGCCCGCCCGCCCGCCCACCCACTCGCTCGCCCACCCACCCACAAGCCCGCCCGCCCGCCCACCCACTCACTCACTCACCCACCCACCCACTCGCTCACCCACCCACGCACTCACTCACCCACCCACCCGCTCACCCACCCACCCACTCGCCCGCCCACCCACTCACCCACCCACCCACCCACTCACCCACCCACTCACCCACCCACTAACCCACTCACCCACCCACTAACCCACCCACTCACCCACTCACCCACCCACCCACTCGCCCGCCCACCCACTCACCCACCCACTCACCCACCCACCCACTCACCCACCCACTCACCCACTCACCCACCCACTAACCCACTCACCCACCCACTAACCCACTCACCCACTAACCCACTCACCCACCCACCGACTCACCCACCCACCCACTAACCCACCCACCCACTAACCCACTCACCCACCCAATCACTCACGCACTCACCCACCCACTCACTCACCCACCCACTCACCCACCCACTCACCCACTCACTCACCCACTCACTTACTCACCCACCCACTCACCCACCCAATTACTCACTAACCCACCCACCCACCCACCCACCCACTAACCCACTAACCCACCCACCCACTCACCCACCAACCCACCCACTCACCCACCCACTCACTCACTCACTCACCCACCCAACCACTCACTCACTCACCCACTAACCCACTCACTCACCCACTAACCCACCCACTAACCCACTCACTCACTCACCCACTCACCCACCCACTCTCCCACCCACTCCCCCACCCACCCACCCACTCACTCACCCACCCACCCACCCACTCACCCACCCACTCACTCACTCACTAACCCACCCACCCAACCACCCACTCCCCCACCCACCCACTCACTCACTCTCCCACCCATCACCCACCCACCAACCCACCCACCCACCCACTCACTCACCCACCCACCCACTCACTCACCCACCCACCCACTCACCCACCCACTCACCCACTCACTCACTCACCCACTCACACACTTACCCACTCACCCACCCACTCACCCACCCACTCACCCACCAACCCACCCACCCACCCACCAACCCACCCACCCACTCACCCACCCACCCACTCACTCACCCACCCACCCACTCACTCACCAACCCACCCACTAACCCACCCACCAACCCACCCACCCACCCACTCACCCACCAACCCACTCACCCACTCACTCACCCACCCACCCACTCACCCCCTAACCCACTCACTCACTAACCCACCCACCAACCCACTCACCCACCCACTCACCCACCAACCCACCCACCCACTCCCCCACTCACCCACCCACTCCCCCACCCACCCACTCACTCACCCACCCACTCACTCACCCACCCACTCACCCACCCACTCACTCCCCCACCCACCAACCCACCCACCCACCAACCCACCCACCCACCAACCCACCCACCCACCAACCCACCCACCCACCAACCCACCCACCCACCAACCCACCCACCCACCAACCCACCCACCCACCCACCCACTCCCCCACCCACCAACCCACCCACCCACTCACTCACCCACTCACTCACCCACCCACCCACCCACTCACTCACCCACCCACCCACTCACTCACCCACCCACCCACTCACCCACTCACTCCCCCACTCACCCACCAACCCACCCACCCACTCACCAACCCACCCACCCACTCACTCACTCACTAACCCACCCACCCACCCACTAACCCACTCACTCACCCACCCACCAACCCACTCACCCACTCACCCACCCACCCACTCACCCACCCACCCACCCACTCACCCACCCACCCACCCACTCACCCACCCACTCACCCACCCACCCACTCACTCACTCACCCACTCACTAACCCACCCACTCACCCACCCACTCACCCACCCACCCACTCATCCACTCACCCACTCACCCACCCACCAACCCACCCACTCACCCACCCACTCACCCACTCACTCACTCCCCCACTCACCCACCCACTGACTCACCCACCCACCCACCCACTCCCCCACTCCCCCACCCACCAACCCACCCACCCACTCCCCCACCCACCCACTCCCCCACCCACCCACCCACCACCCCACCCACCCACCTGCATCTCGTTGCGGTAAGCCTTCTCTGTGTAGAGACGGAAACATTTCCCAGGCCGGGTCCGGCCGGCCCGCCCGGCCCTCTGCTGGGCCGAGGCTTTGCTGATGGCGGTTACCAGGAGGGACTCGACACGGATACGGGGGTTGTACACCTAGTGAGGTTGTGAACAGTGTGTGTGTCAGAGTGTGTGTGTGTGAGTGTGTCAGAGTGTGGGAGAGTGTGTGTGTGAGTGTGGGAGAGTGAGTGTGTGTGAGTGTGTGTGTGTGAGTGTGTGTGAGTGTGTGTGTGAGTGTGTGAGAGTGTGTGTGTGTGGGAGTGTGTGAGAGTGAGTGTGTAAGAGTGTGTGTGTGTGTGTCAGAGTGTGTGTGTGTGTGTGTGAGAGTGTGTGAGAGTGTGTTTGTGAGAGTGTGTGAGTGTGTGTGAGTGTGTGTGTGAGTGTGTGTCAGAGTGTATGTGTGTGAGAGTGTGTCAGAGTGTGTGTGTGAGTGTGTGTGAGAGTGAGTGTGTCAGTGTGTGTGTGTGAGTGTGTGAGTGTGTCAGAGTGTGTGTGTGAGTGTGTCAGAGTGTGTCAGTGTGTGTGTGTGTGTGAGAGTGGGAGAGTGTGTCAGAGTGTGAGTGTGTGTCAGAGTGTGTGTGTGTGAGAGTATCAGAGTGTGTGTGTGAGTGTGTGTGAGAGTGAGTGTGTCAGTGTGTGTCAGAGTGTGAGTGTGTGTGAGTGTGTGAGAGTGTCTCTGTCTCCCCGTCTCTCTCTCTCCCCGTGTCTCTCTCTCTCCCCGTGTCTCTCTCCCCCCGTGTCTCTCCCTCCCCGTGTCTCTCCCTCCCCGTGTCTCTCTCTCCCCGTGTCTCTCCCTCCCCGTGTCTCTCTCTCCCCGTGTCTCTCTCTCCCCGTGTCTCTCTCTCTCCCCGTGTCTCTCTCTCTCCCCGTGTCTCTCTCCCCGTGTCTCTCCCTCCCCGTGTCTCTCTCTCTCCCCGTGTCTCTCTCTCTCCCCGTGTCTCTCTCTCGTTGTCTCTCACCCCGTGTCTCTCTCTCCCCGTGTCTCTCTCCCCATGTGTCTCTCTCTCCCCATGTGTCTCTCTCTCCCCGTGTCTCTCTCTCTCCCCGTGTCTCTCTCTCTCCCCGTGTCTCTCTCACCCCGTGTCTCTCATCCCGTGTCTCTCTCCCCGTGTCTCTCTCCCCGTGTCTCTCTCTCCCCGTGTCTCTCTCTCCATGTCTCTCTCTCTCCCCGTGTCTCTCCCCCGGTGTCTCTCTCCCCGTGTCTCTCATCCCGTGTCTCTCTCCCCGTGTCTCTCTCCCCGTGTCTCTCTCTCCCCGTATCTCTCTCCCCGTGTCTCTCCCCCGGTGTCTCTCTCCCCGTGTCTCTCCCCCCGTGTCTCTCTCCCCACCGTGTCTCTCCCCCTGTGTCTCTCTCTCCCGTGTCTCTCTCCCCGCGTCTCCCCGTGTCTCTCTCCCCGTGTCTTCCCGTGTCTCCCCGTGTCTCTCTCCCCATGTCTCCCCGTGTCTCTCTCCCCGTGTCTCCCCGTGTCTCTCTCCCCGTGTCTCCCTCTCCCCGTGTCTCCCCGTGTCTCTCTCCCCATGTCTCCCCGTGTCTCTCTCCCCGTGTCTCTCTCCCCGTGTCTCCCCGTGTCTCCCCGTGTCTCTCTCTCTCCGTGTCTTCCCCAGTGTCTCCTCGTGTCTCTCTCCCCGTGTCTCTCTCCCCGTGTCTCTCTCCCCGTGTTTCTCTCTCCCCGTGTCTCTCTCTCCGTGTCTCTCTCCCCGTGTCTCTCTCTCCCCGTGTCTCTCTCCCCGTGTCTCTCTCCCCGTGTCTCTCTCCCCGTGTCTCTCTCCCCGTGTCTCTCTCCCCGTATCTCTCTCTCCCCGCGTCTCTCCCCCCGTGTCTCTCTCTCCTTGTCTCCCCGTGTCTCTCTCCCTGTGTCTCTCTCCCCGTGTCTCTCTCCCCGTGTCTCTCTCCCCGTGTCTCTCTCTCCCCGCGTCTCTCCCCCCGTGTCTCTCTCTCCCCGTGTCTCTCTCTCCCCGTGTCTCTCTCCCCGTGTCTCTCTCCCCGTGTCTCTCTCTCCCTGTGTCTCTCTCTCCCCGTGTCTCTCTCACCGTGTCTCCCCGTGTCTCTCTCCCCGTGTCTCTCTCTCTCCCCGTGTCTCTCTCCCTGTGTCTCTCTCCCCGTGTCTCTCTTCCCGTGTCTCTCTCTCCCCGTGTCTCTCCCCCCGTGTCTCTCTCTCCCCGTGTCTCCCTCTCCCCGTGTCTCCCTCTCCCCGTGTCTCTCTCTCCACGTGTCTCCCCGTGTCTCTCCGTGTCTCTCTCTCCCCGTGTCTCTCCGTGTCTCTCTCTCCCCGTGTCTCTCTCCCCGTGTCTCCCCGTGTCTCTCTCTCCATGTCTCTCCCCCCGTGTCTCCCCGTGTCTCTCTCTCCGTGTCTCTCTCCCCGTGTCTCCCCGTGTCTCTCCGTGTCTCTCTCCCCGTGTCTCCCCGTGTCTCTCTCTCCCCGTGTCTCTCCCCCCGTGTCTCCCCGTGTCTCTCCGTGTCTCTCTCTCCCCGTGTCTCTCTCCCCGTGTCTCTCTCCCCGTGTCTCTCTCCCCGTGTCTCTCTCCCCGTGTCTCCCCGTGTCTCTCCGTGTCTCTCTCTCCCCGTGTCTCTTTCTCCCCGTGTCTCTCTCTCCCCGTGTCTCTCTCCCCGTGTCTCTCTCTCCCCGTGTCTCTCCCCGCGTCTCCCCGTGTCTCTCTCCGTGTCTCTCACCGTGTGTCTCTCTCCCCGTGTCTCTCCCCGTGTCTCCCCGTGTCTCCCTGTGTCTCCCCCCCCGTGTCTCTCCCCGTGTCTCTCCGTGTCTCTCTCTCCCCGTGTCTCTCTCTCCCCGTGTCTCTCTCTCCCCGTGTCTCTCTCTCCCCGTGTCTCCCCGTGTCTCTCCCCGTGTCTCCCCGTGTCTCTCTCTCCCCGTGTCTCTCCCCGTGTCTCTTTCTCCCCGTGTCTCTCTCTCCCCGTGTCTCTCTCCCCGTGTCTCTCTCTCCCCGTGTCTCTCTCTCCCCGTGTCTCTCTCTCCCCGTGTCTCCCCGTGTCTCTCCCCGTGTCTCCCCGTGTCTCCCCCCGTGTCTCTTCCCGTGTCTCCCCGTGTCTCCCCGTGTCTCCCCCCGTGTCTCTCCCCGTGTCTCTCTCCCCGTGTCTCCCCCCGTGTCTCCCCGTGTCTCCCCCCGTGTCTCCCCGTGTCTCCCCCCGTGTCTCCCCCCGTGTCTCCCCGTGTCTCCCCCCGTGTCTCCCCGTGTCTCCCTCTCCCCGTGTCTCTCCCCGTGTCTCTCCCCGTGTCTCCCCCCGTGTCTCCCCACCTTCTGCTTGGCGAACCCCGGGTCGATCACAAAGACAACACCATCAATAGTGAGCGAAGTCTCCGCGATGTTGGTTGACACCACAATCTGGAGTGGAAACAGTCAACCACACAGTCAGTCAACCACACAGTCAACCACACAGTCAACCACACAGCCAGTCAACCACACAGTCAGTCAACACACCGTCAATAGTGAGCGAAGTCTCCGCGATGTTGGTTGACACCACAATCTGGAGTGGAAACAGTCAACCACACAGTCAGTCACACAGTCAGTCAACCACACAGTCAACCACACAGTCAACCACACAGCCAGTCAACCACACAGTCAGTCAACACACCGTCAATAGTGAGCGAAGTCTCCGCGATGTTGGTTGACACCACAATCTGGAGGGGAAACAGTCAACCACACAGTCAGTCAACTACACAGTCAACCACACAGTCAGTCAACCACACAGTCAGTCAACCACACAGTCAGTCAACACACCGTCGATAGTGAGCGAAGTCTCCGCGATGCTGGTTGACACCACAATCTGGAGTGGAAACAGTCAACCACACAGTCAACCACACAGTCAGTCAACCACACAGTCAGTCAACCACACAGTCAGTCAACCACACAGTCAGTCAACCACACAGTCAGTCAACCACACAGTCAACCACACAGTCAGTCACACAGTCAGTCAACTACACAGTCAGTCAACCACACAGTCAGTCAACACAGTCAGTCAACCACACAGTCAGTCAACCAAACAGTCAGTCAACCACACAGTCAGTCAACCACACAGTCAGTCAACCACACAGTCAGTCAACCACGCAGTCAGTCAACCACACAGTCAACCACACAGTCAGTCAACCACACAGTCAGTCAACCACGCAGTCAGTCAACCACACAGTCAGTCAACTACACAGTCAGTCAACCACACAGTCAGTCAACCACGCAGTCAGTCAACCACACAGTCAACCACACAGTCAGTCAACCACACAGTCAGTCAACCACACAGTCAGTCAACCACACAGTCATTCAACCACACAGTCAGTCAACCACTCAGTCAACCACACAGCCAGTGAACCACACATTCAACCACACAGTCAACCACACAGCCAGTGAACCACACAGCCAGTGAACCACACAGTCAGTCAACCACACAGTCAGTCAACCACACAGTCAGTCAACCACACAGTCAGTCAACCAAACAGTCAGTCAACCACACAGTCAGTCAACCACACAGTCAGTCAACCACGCAGTCAGTCAACCACACAGTCAGTCAACCACACAGTCAGTCAACTACACAGTCAACCACACAGTCAGTCAACCACACAGTCAGTCAACCACACAGTCAGTCAACTACACAGTCAACCACACAGTCAACCACACAGTCAGTCAACCACACAGTCAACCACACAGTCAGTCAACCACACAGTCAGTCAACCACTCAGTCAACCACACAGTCAGTCAACCACACAGTCAGTCAACCACTCACCCACTCACTCACTCAACCACACAGTCAACCACACAGTCAACCACACAGTCAGTCAACCACTCAGTCAACCACACAGTCAGTCAACCACACAGTCAGTCAACCACACAGTCAGTCAACCACACAGTCAACCACACAGTCAGTCACACAGTCAATCAACCACACAGTCAATCAACCACACAGTCAGTCAACCACAAAGCCAGTGAACCACACAGTCAGTCAACCACACAGTCAGTCAACCACACAGCCAGTCACTCACTCAACCACACAGTCAGTCAACCACACAGTCAGTCAACCACACAGTCAGTCAACAACACAGTCAGTCAACCACACAGTCAACCACACAGTCAGTCAACAACACAGTCAACCACACAGTCAGTCAACCACACAGTCAGTCAACCACTCAGTCAACCACACAGTCAGTCAACCACACAGTCAGTCAACCACTCAGTCAACCACACAGTCAGTCACACAGTCAGTCAACCACACAGTCAGTCAACCACACAGTCAGTCAACCACACAGTCAGTCACACAGTCAACCACACAGTCAACCACACAGTCAGTCAACCACACAGTCAGTCAACCACACAGTCAACCAAACAGTCAACCACACAGTCAGTCAACCACGCAGTCAGTCAACCACACAGTCAGTCAACTACACAGTCAACCACACAGTCAACCACACAGTCAGTCAACCACACAGTCAGTCAACCACACAGTCAGTCAACCACACAGTCAGTCACACAGTCAGTCAACCACTCACCCACTCACTCACTCACTCAACCACACAGTCAACCACGCAGTCAGTCAACCACACAGTCAGTCAACTACACAGTCAACCACGCAGTCAGTCAACCACACAGTCAGTCAACTACACAGTCAACCACACAGTCAGTCAACCACACAGTCAACCACACAGTCAACCACACAGTCAGTCAACCACTCAGTCAACCACACAGTCAGTCACACAGTCAGTCAACCACACAGTCAGTCAACCACACAGTCAGTCAACCACACAGTCAGTCAACCACTCACCCACTCACTCACTCAACCACACAGTCAACCACGCAGTCAGTCAACCACTCAGTCAACCACACAGTCAGTCAACCACACAGTCAACCACACAGTCAGTGAACCACACAGCCAGTCAACCACTCACCCACTCACTCACTCAACCACACAGTCAACCAAACAACCACTCACTCACCCAACCACTCACTCACCCACTCACTCACTCAACCACACAGTCAACAGTCAACCACTCACTCACCCAACCACTCACTCACCCACTCACTCACTCAACCACTCACCCAACCACTCACTCACTCACCCAACCACTCACTCACCCACTCACCCTACCAGTCACTCACCCTGTCAATCACTCACCCAGTCACTCACCCAACCACTCATTCACCAACTCACTCACTCACCCAGTCACCCTACCAGTCTCTCACCCTGTCAATCACTCACCCAACCACTCACTCACCCAACCACTCACCCACTCACTCACTCACTCACCAACTCATTCACTCACCCTGTCAATCACTCACCCAACCACTCACTCACCAACTCATTCACTCACTCACCCACTGACCCTACCAGTCACTCACCCTGTCAATCACTCACCCAACCACTCACTCACCAACTCATTCACTCACCCAGTCACTCACTCACCCACTCACTCACCCAACCACTCACCCAGTCATTCACTCACTAACTCATTCACCAACTCATTCACTCACCCACCCCAGTCACTCACCCACTCACTCACCCAGTCACTCACCCAACCACTCACTCACTCACTCACCCACTCACTCACTCACTCACCCACTCAATCACCCAACCACTCACTCACCAACTCATTCACTCACCCACCCCAGTCACTCACTCACCCAACCATTCACCCAGTCACTCATTCTCCAACTCATTCACTCACCCACCCCAGTCACTCACTCACCAACTCATTCACCCACCCACCCCAGTCACTCACCCAACCATTCACCCACTCACTCACCAACTCATTCACTCACCCACCGCAGTCACTCACTCACCCACTCACTCACCCAACCATTCACCCAGTCATTCACTCACCAACTCATTCACTCACCCACCCTGGTCACTCACTCACCCAACCATTCACCCAGTCACTCATTCTCCAACTCATTCACTCACCCACCCCAGTCACTCACTCACCCAACCATTCACCCACTCACTCACCAACTCATTCACCAACTCACCCACCCACCCACTCACTCACCCACCCACTCACCCACCCACTCACCCACTCACCCACCCACCCACTCGCTCACCCACGCACTCACTCACCCAGTCACTCACCCAACCACTCACTCACCAACTCATTCACTCACCCACCCCAGTCACTGACTCACCCACTCACTCACCCAACCATTCACCCACTTACTCACCAACTCATTCACTCACCCACCCCAGTCACTCACTCACCCAGTCACTCACTCACCCACTCACTCACCCAACCATTCACCCAGTCACTCATTCTCCAACTCATTCACTCACCCACCCCAGTCACTCACCCAACCATTCACCAACTCATTCACCAACTCACCCACCCACCCACCCACTCACCCACTCACTCACCAACTCATTCACTCACCCACCCCAGTCACTCACTCACCCACTCACCCAACCATTCACTCACTCACCCACTCACTCACCCAACCACTCACTCACCAACTCATTCACTCACCCACCCCAGTCACTCACTCACCCACTCACTCACCCAACCATTCACTCACTCACCCAACCACTCACTCACCAACTCATTCACTCACCCACCCCAGTCACTCACTCACCCAACCATTCACCCACCCACTCACTCACTCACCAAGTCATTCACTCACCCACCCACCCACCCACTCACCCACTCACTCACCCACTCACCCACTCACCCACTCACCCACTCACCCACTCACTCACCCACCCACTCACCCACTCACTCACCAACTCATTCACCAACTCACTCACTCACCCACCCACTCACCCACCCACTCACCCACTCACTCACCCACCCACTCACTCACCCACCCACTCACCCACTCACTCAGTCACTCACTCACCCAACCACTCACTCACCAACTCATTCACTCACCCACCCACCCACCCACTCACTCACCCACCCACTCACTCACCAACTCACTCACCAACTCACTCATTCACTCATTCACTCACCCACCCACCCACTCACCCACCCACCCACCCACTCACTCAGTCACTCACTCACCCACCCACTCACTTACCAACTCACCCACTCACCCACTCACTCACCCACTCACTCACCCACTCACTCACTCACCCACTCACTCACTCACCCACCCACACCAACCCCACCTTCTCATCCTCCCTTCATCACCACCCCTCCCCGCTCCTCACCGCTCCTCACCAACCCCTCACCGCTCCTCACCAACCCCTCACCGCTCCTCACCTTGCGCCCGATGGCTCCGTTTTGCTTGCGTGGAGGCGCCGGCTCGAAGATTCGCTGCTGCTGTTGTGGGGGCAACGTGGAGTAGAGCGGAATGATCTTCACGTCCCCAACCTCGGGGCCCAGGTTCTCAATCTCACGCTTGATTCGCTTGCAGGCCTCCTCAATCTCCTACTCACACAGAGAGAGAGAGACACACAGAGAGAGAGACACACAGAGAGAGAGAGACAGAGACACACACAGAGAGACACACAGACAGAGAGAGAGACAGCGGAATGATCTTCACGTCGCCAACTTCGGGGCCCAGGTTCTCAATCTCACGCTTGATTCGCTTGCAGGCCTCCTCAATCTCCTACTCACACAGAGAGAGACACAGAGACACACACACACAGAGACACAGACACACACACAGAGAGAGACACAGAGAGAGACAGCGGAATGATCTTCACGTCGCCAACCTCGGGGCCCAGGTTCTCAATCTCACGCTTGATTCGCTTGCAGGCCTCCTCAATCTCCTACTCACAGAGACACACACACAGAGAGAGAGACACACAGAGACACACACACACAGAGACACACACAGAGACAGAGAGACAGAGAGAGACACACACACAGACACACAGACAGAGAGACACAGAGACACACACAGAGACACAGAGACACACATACAGACAGACAGAGAGAGAGACACACACAGAGAGACACACACACAGCGAGACACACACACAGACAGAGAGACACAGAGAGAGAGACAGCGGAATGATCTTCACGTCCCCAACCTCGGGGCCCAGGTTCTCAATCTCACACTTGATTCGCTTGCAGGCCTCCTCAATCTCCTACTCAGAGAGAGAGACAGAGACACACACACACAGAGAGAGAGACACACAGACACAGAGAGAGAGAGACAGAGACACAGAGAGAGAGACACAGACAGAGAGAGAGAGACACAGACACACTCAGAGAGAGAGACAGAGAGAGAGAGAGACACAGACAGAGAGACACAGACACACACAGAGAGAGACAGAGAGAGAGACAGAGAAACAGACAGAGACAGACACATACACACACAGAGACAGAGAGATACACACACACACCTACACACACACCTACACAAACACCTACACACACCTACACACACACACACAGCTACACACACACACCTACACACAGAGACACACCTACACACACACCTACACACACACACCTACACACACACACCTACACACAGAGACACACCTACACACACACCTACACACACACACCTACACACACACCTACACACACACACCTACACACACACACACACCTACACACACACCTACAACAACAACAACCGCCATTCGCCACTAAGTGGCGGTGACGTCACCACGACGCTTGTGCCAGGCTATGTGCACCCTGAGGCCACGTGAAGTGTCGAACGCCCGCTGGCAGGAGGTCACGGGGCAGACCCAGGTGCCACGGGTCGACTGACTGAGATGACTGGCTGATGCACCACCTGTGCCCCCTACTGTGCCAACCTGCTGTGCTTTAGCCACCCGGCGCTCCGCTCGCTGTTGTGAGCGTCGCTCCTCCGCCCTCCGTTGTTGTTGGAGGGCGACTGCCTCCAACTGCCCAGTAGCATCCTTCACGAGCCTCCTCCACAGAGGCCGATCTTGACACCGCTGGTACCAGTCATCGGCAAGTCCACTCAGCTCCACGTCCTCCTGTACCACATCACTCCATCTCTTCTCTAGCCCGTGCTGCGCCCGCTTAGCCCCCTCAATCCGGCCAAACAAAAGCTGTTTCGGCATGCGGTGGCTGGGCATGCGGGCTACATGACCCAGCCATCGCAGCCTTGCCTGCCGGAGGAGCTCACCGATGGGACCCTGCCCAGATCTTTCAAGGATTTGTGAGCTCCTCACACAATCCAGTCTGGTTAAACCCAGGATGGATCGTAGGCAGGCCAGCCTAAATGTTTCTAACCGGCGAAGATGTTCCATTAGGGGGGGTCCACGTTTCGCAAGCGTAGAGAAGGGAGGGAATGACCGTGGCCGAGAAGACCTGAAGCTTAGTGCGGAGCGACAGACCAGGTAGCTTCCACACAGCGTTACGCAACCGATGAAAAGATATTGCCGCTCGACTGATTCGGAGTGAGACCTCTGCTGTTAAACTGGAGCCAGTCATAAGCACACTGCCCAGGTATGGGAAACTCTCCACTCTCTCCACAACTGCCCCATCACCGATTGGGAGTTGTGGGGGTGGAGTGTCCGATGGTACAAAATACCCAGGCAGGTGCTTAGTTTTGGTGGGGCTGATGGTAAGGTCCCACCTCTTAGTGGCACGCTCCAGTCTCAGCAGCAGCGTCTCCAACTCCTCCTCTGACTGAGCAGCTATTACCAAGTCAACAGCATACATAACGTGGTTGAGCAATAGGGAGCCATCCCTTGACCGCACCCGGGCATCGATTAGCCTCCCATTATATCTGTACCATATGGAGATTCCCCCGGTACAGCTATTGAAGGCTTCACGAACTACGTGGTCAAAATAGATGTTAAATAATGTGGGAGCCAGAGGACATCCCTGTCGCACCCCAAGGTGTACAGGGAATGGCTCTGACTCCCGGCCACGTAGTTTTACCCGGGCCCGCTCACCATCATGAAGGTCCTTAATGATCGTGAGCAGAGGGTCAGGTACTCCAAAAGCACGAAGAACGACCCAGAGCCCAGGCCTACTGATGGTATCATAGGCCTTGACCAGGTCAATAAAGCAGAGATGTAGGTCTTGTTGGAATTCCCTACACCTCTGCTGTAGCAGACGGACAGAAAATATGGCATCTGTGCAGGACCGCCCTTTCCTGAAACCGCATTGGGGCTCCGCAAGCCTCTCCTCAGCGTGCCTGGCAAGGCGATGCTGAATAATCCTTGCCAGGACCTTTCCCGGCACACTGAGGAGTGAGATGCCCCTGTAGTTGTTATAGTCTGTGCGGTCCCCCTTCTTAAAAAGAGGGACCACCAGGGCATCCTTCCAATCCTGCGGAACCCGTCCAGTGGTCCAGACTGTTGTTATGATGTCATATAGGGCAGTCTGTGCACAAACGCCACCCTCCCTCAGCATTTCGCTTGGGAGATCATCTCTGCCCGCTGCCTTTCCTGGTCTCAGACTCAGGATCGCCTTCAATACTTCCTCAGCAGATGGCACCTCAGCCAGCCACTCACAGGGGGTGACTTCATCCAATATTTGAGGCACCGCAGCCTCAGCAGGGTCATCCTCACTTTGTGCCACGATGTTTTCCTGGCTGAGGGATTTTCCCTCCCCCAGGACCTCACAGAAATGCTCAGCAAATCTGCGAACCTGTTCCTGGGGGTCGGAAATTGGATCACCGTTTTTTCCCCTAATGATGGTAATAGGTGTGGCGCTGCAGGTTACTTTTTTGATAGAGTTAAATAGAGATTTGTGATCACGGGCCACTGAGGCAGACTCCATCTCCTCAGCAACCCGCGACCACCACCCATCCTTGCAGCGCCTCACGGCTCTCCAAACCTCCGAGCGAAGGCTGCGGTAAGCCTCCTCATTCTCTGACGTGGGATTCTGTAGCCGATGATAGTGGGCCTGTCGCTTTTTCTCAACCATCCTGAACAACTCCTCTGTCATCCAGGGTGTCTGGGGAGGTCTGGACCGCGTACCCAAAGCAGCCATTGCAGCTGCATGAGTCACAGTCCTAAACCTCGCCCATTTACCCTCGACATCAGGAGGAGTCGGGGACGATGCCAATCCCAGCCGCAAGCGATGATGAAATTCTCGCTTGCAACTTTCATCAGATAACTGAGACCAGGCCACTTTAGGTTGGAATGGGGTCCTGGGTGTACACCCACCACCGGAGTGGAAGAATGGCAGGCGCATCTTACAGATGACTAGTCGATGGTCAGAGGGCAGATCAGCTCCACGGTAGGTCCTGGTGTCAAGGACATGGGCTCGCATTCGCTGGTCCGTCACTATGTAGTCCAGCAGATGTTCTTGCTTGGACCCGGCATGCATCCATGATGTTGTGTGGATGCGCCGATGCCGGAACAGCGTGTTGGTAATTACAAGCCCATGGGCTGCACAAAAATCTAGCAGCCTCCTACCGTTGTTATTGAGCTGATCTGGCCCATGCCCTCCAATCACTCCAGACCAGGTGCCAGTATCATGACCAACTCGGGCATTGAAGTCACCCAACATGATGACTCTATCCCGAGGGGCCACTTTAGCCAGCACCTGTGACAGGAGGTCATAGAAGGCATCTGACTCATCGGCTTTGCCTGCATCCCTCCACGGATGTTCATCTTCGGTGGGGGCATAAGTAACCACGACCACCATTCCTCGCCTCCGGTTGATGGGAAGGCGAGCCCAAAGTAGCCTGGGGCTTACAGCTTCCCACACCTCACCGCCACGCTCCCACGCCCCCTTCATTCTTTTGTTCAAAAGAAGACCCACACCCTGTTGTTTGGCAGTCTGCTGCCCCGAGTAGAGGACTGTCCACCCCTCATGGTGGCAGGAGCCAGAGCCGGTCCACCGGACCTCCTGAATGCCGCATAGATCCAGGCGGTACCGGTCCAGCTCCCGACAGAGGAGTGGCAGCCTCTCTTCTGCAGTGAGCGTTCGAACATTCCACGTGGCCACCCGTAGTGGCTTTTCGTTGTTTCTGGAGTAGCCCCGAGGGTAGTTATTCAATCTCCTGGCTCCGCCAATTGGGGTTTGGCCAGGAGACGTCATAGACGCCTGGCCCCCCGGGGCCTCCGGCACAAGCTTAGTTGTTACATATTTCAGTTTAATTCGTGGTTTTGTGGTAATTAATTGAAGGTGGAGGGGTTACCAGCCCCTCGCACCCGTCCAGAGCCCCCATTTAGCCCCTGTGGTGGACACATATGCCATGAGGGGAGGAGCCAATCAAAATTGGATCTCCCCCCACAGCGCTGTCCACGACAGAGTTGCCCGTCCGGCACCTACACACACACCTACACACACACCTACACACACACCTACACACACACCTACACACACACCTACACACCTACACACACACCTACACACACCTACACACACACCTACACACACACCTACACACACACCTACACACACACCTACACCTACACACACACCTACACACACACACACAGACACACACCTACACACACACACACCTACACACACACACACCTACACACACACCTACACACACACAGCTACACACACACACACCTACACACACACACAGCTACACACACACCTACACACACCTACACACACACACAGCTACACACACACCTACACACACCTGCACACACACCTACACACACCTACACACACACACCTACACACACACACACCTACACACACACCTACACACACACACACCTACACACACACACCTACACACACACAGAGACACACACCTACACACACACCTACACACACACACAGCTACACACACACAGAGACACACACAGAGACACACACACCTACACACACCTACACACACACCTACACACACACACCTACACAGAGACACACACCTACACACACACACACCTACACAGAGACAAAAGATCCCCCATATAGCCTTAACAGACTGTAGGGGCAAGTGCTGTTAGCGAGCACCTATGAAGGCCGGAACGGTACACGAGGGGGTGGGTGGCCAGCACCACGCCCGACCGCCTTTGTCTCCACAGTGGCAATGTTTACACACCGCACCAGGTACTCATTTGAGGCTGAGTCGACCTAGGGGAAGCCCGGGACCGGTTCAGAAAATCGTCACTGGTGTTGGCCGTGAGCGGGAATCGAACCCGGGTCGCCAGGTTCATAGCGCAGCGCGCTAACCGCTACACTATCGCTCCCCAAGAGCAAGAGATCACCCTCGTCCTCCTCACACACAGAGACACACACAGCTACACACACACACACCTACACACACACACCTACACACACACACCTACACACACACCTACACACACACCTACACACACACACCTACACACACACACCTACACACACACCTACAGAGACATACACCTACACACACACACCTACACAGAGAGACCTACACAAAGAGACACACACCTACACACACACCTACACACACACACCTACACACACACACACCTACACACACACACACCTACACACGTACCTCTTGGCCGGTGAGGAACAGCAAGAGATCACCCTCGCCCTCCTCACACACACACACACCTACACACCTACACACACACACCTACACCTACACACACACACACCTACACACACACAGCTACACCTACACACGTACCTCTTGGCCGGTGAGGAACAGCAAGAGATCACCCTCGTCCTCCTCACACACACACACACACCTACACCTACACACACACACAGCTACACACACACCTACACACACACACACCTACACACACACAGCTACACACACACCTACACACACACCTACACACGTGCCTCTTGGCCGGTGAGGAACAGCAAGAGATCACCCTCGTCCTCCTCACACACACACACACACCTACACCTACACACAGCTACACACACACACACACACCTACACACACACAGCTACACACGTACCTCTTGGCCGGTGAGGAACAGCAAGAGATCACCCTCGTCCTCCTCACACACAGAGACACACACCTACACACACACCTACACACACACACCTACACACACACCTACACACACACCTACACACGTACCTCTTGGCCGGTGAGGAAGAGCAAGAGATCACCCTCGTCCTCCTCACACACAGAGACACACACACCTACACACACACACAGAGACACACACAGAGACACACACAGAGACACACACACCTACACACGTACCTCTTGGCCGGTGAGGAACAGCAAGAGATCACCCTCGTCCTCCTCACACACAGAGACACACAGCTACACACACACCTACACATCTACACACACACCTACACACACAGCTAGACACACACAGAGACACACACAGAGACACACACACCTACACACGTACCTCTTGGCCGGTGAGGAAGAGCAAGAGATCACCCTCGTCCTCCTCACACACAGAGACACACACCTACACACACACACACACACCTACACACACAGAGACACACACACCTACACACACACCTACACACACACACACCTACACACGTACCTCTTGGCCGGTGAGGAAGAGCAAGAGATCACCCTCGTCCTCCTCACACACAGAGACACACACACCTACACACACACACACCTACACACACACACAGCTACACACACACACAGCTACACACACACACCTACACCTACACACACCTACACACGTACCTCTTGGCCGGTGAGGAAGAGCAAGAGATCACCCTCGTCCTCCTCACACACAGAGACACACACACCTACACACACACAGCTACACACACACACCTACACACCTACACACACACACAGCTACACACACACAGAGACACACACAGAGACACACACACCTACACACACACAGCTACACACGTACCTCTTGGCCGGTGAGGAACAGCAAGAGATCACCCTCGTCCTCCTCACACACAGAGACACACACACCTACACACACACACACCTACACACACACAGCTACACACGTACCTCTTGGCCGGTGAGGAAGAGCAAGAGATCACCCTCGTCCTCCTCACACACAGAGACACACACCTACACACACACCTACACACACACACCTACACACACACCTACACACACACCTACACACACACCTACACACACACACCTACACACGTACCTCTTGGCCGGTGAGGAAGAGCAAGAGATCACCCTCGTCCTCCTCACACACAGAGACACACAGCTACACACACACCTACACACCTACACACACACACACACCTACACACACACACCTACACACGTACCTCTTGGCCGGTGAGGAAGAGCAAGAGATCACCCTCGTCCTCCTCACACACAGAGACACACACACCTACACACACACAGCTACACACACACCTACACACCTACACACACACACAGCTACACACACACAGAGACACACACAGAGACACACACACCTACACACACACAGCTACACACGTACCTCTTGGCCGGTGAGGAAGAGCAAGAGATCACCCTCGTCCTCCTCACACACAGAGACACACAGCTACACACACACCTACACATCTACACACACACCTACACACACAGCTACACACACACACCTACACACACACACACACCCACACACACAGCTACACACGTACCTCTTGGCCGGTGAGGAAGAGCAAGAGATCACCCTCGTCCTCCTCACACACAGAGACACACACAGAGACACACACACCTACACACACAGCTACACACACACACAGAGACACACACACCTACACACACACACCTACACACGTACCTCTTGGCCGGTGAGGAAGAGCAAGAGATCACCCTCGTCCTCCTCACACACAGAGACACACAGCTACACACACACCTACACATCTACACACACACCTACACACACAGCTACACACACACACAGAGACACACACAGAGACACACACACAGCTACACACGTACCTCTTGGCCGGTGAGGAAGAGCAAGAGATCACCCTCGTCCTCCTCACACACAGAGACACACAGCTACACACACACCTACACATCTACACACACACCTACACACACACCTACACACACACACCTACACACGTACCTCTTGGCCGGTGAGGAACAGCAAGAGATCACCCTCGTCCTCCTCACACATGTGTATCTGGATGACCGTGCGTATCGCCGCCTCTAAGTAGTCTCGCTCCGGCTCGGGCGTGTAGAAGATCTCCACAGGATGAGTTCGGCCGGGGATGCTCATCAGCGGGCAGCGGTCAAAGTATTCCTGGAACTTGCCAGCGTCCAGCGTCGCGCTCATGATGATGATCTGGGCGGTGGTGGTGGTGGTGGTGGTGGTTAGAATTGAGAGTCAGAGAGACACGTGGAGATATCTGTAGAGATAAGTGGATGTGATGATGATCTGGGCGGTGGTGGTGGTGGTGGTCGTGGTTAGAATTGAGAGTCAGAGAGACACGTGGAGATGAGGATGATGATCTGGGTGGTGGTGGTCGTGGTTAGAATTGAGAGTCAGAGAGACAAGTGGAGATATCTGTAGAGATACGTGGATGTGATGGTGATCTGGGCGGTGGTGGTGGTGGTGGTCGTGGTTAGAATTGAGAGTCAGAGAGACACGTGGAGATATCTGTAGAGATACGTGGATGTGATGATGATCTGGGCGGTGGTGGTGGTGGTGGTCGTGGTTAGAATTGAGAGTCAGAGAGACACGTGGAGATGAGGATGATGATCTGGGTGGTGGTGGTCGTGGTTAGAATTGAGAGTCAGAGAGACAAGTGGAGATATCTGTAGAGATACGTGGATGTGATGATGATCTGGGCGGTGGTGGTGGTGGTGGTGGTTAGAATTGAGAGTCAGAGAGACACGTGGAGATGAGGATGATGATCTGGGTGGTGGTGGTGGTCGTGGTTAGAATTGAGAGTCAGAGAGACACGTGGAGATATCTGTAGAGATACGTGGATGTGATGATGATCTGGGCGGTGGTGGTGGTGGTGGTCGTGGTTAGAATTGAGAGTCAGAGAGACACGTGGAGATGAGGATGATGATCTGGGTGGTGGTGGTCGTGGTTAGAATTGAGAGTCAGAGAGACAAGTGGAGATATCTGTAGAGATACGTGGATGTGATGGTGATCTGGGCGGTGGTGGTGGTGGTGGTCGTGGTTAGAATTGAGAGTCAGAGAGACACGTGGAGATATCTGTAGAGATACGTGGATGTGATGGTGATCTGGATGGTGGTGGTGGTTGTTAGAATTGAGACTCACAGAGATACGTGGAGATGATGATGATGATGTGGGTAGTGGTGGTGGTGGTTAGAATTGAGAGTCAGAGAGACACGTGGAGATATCTGTAGAGATATGTGGATGTGATGGTGATCTGGGCGGTGGTGGTGGTGGTGGTGGTGGTTAGAATTGAGAGTCAGAGAGACACGTGGAGATGAGGATGATGATCTGGGTGGTGGTGGTCGTGGTTAGAATTGAGAGTCAGAGAGACACGTGGAGATATCTGTAGAGATACGTGGATGTGATGATGATCTGGGCGGTGGTGGTGGTGGTGGTGGTTAGAATTGAGAGTCAGAGAGACACGTGGAGATATCTGTAGAGATATGTGGATGTGATGGTGATCTGGATGGTGGTGGTGGTTGTTAGAATTGAGACTCACAGAGATACGTGGAGATGATGATGATGTGGGTAGTGGTGGTGGTGGTGGTGGTTAGAATTGAGACTCAGACATATGTGGAGATGATGATGATCTGGGCGGTGGTGGTGGTGGTGGTGGTTAGAATTGAGAGTCAGAGAGACACGTAGAGATGAGGATGATGATCTGGGTGGTGGTGGTCGTGGTTAGAATTGAGAGTCAGAGAGACAAGTGGAGATATCTGTAGAGATACGTGGATGTGATGATGATCTGGGCGGTGGTGGTGGTGGTGGTCGTGGTTAGAATTGAGAGTCAGAGAGACACGTGGAGATATCTGTAGAGATACGTGGATGTGATGATGATCTGGGCGGTGGTGGTGGTGGTGGTCGTGGTTAGAATTGAGAGTCAGAGAGACAAGTGGAGATATCTGTAGAGATACGTGGATGTGATGGTGATCTGGATGGTGGTGGTGGTTGTTAGAATTGAGACTCACAGAGATACGTGGAGATGAGGATGATGATCTGGGTGGTGGTGGTCGTGGTTAGAATTGAGAGTCAGAGAGACAAGTGGAGATATCTGTAGAGATACGTGGATGTGATGATGATCTGGGCGGTGGTGGTGGTGGTGGTCGTGGTTAGAATTGAGAGTCAGAGAGACACGTGGAGATATCTGTAGAGATACGTGGATGTGATGATGATCTGGGCGGTGGTGGTGGTGGTGGTCGTGGTTAGAATTGAGAGTCAGAGAGACAAGTGGAGATATCTGTAGAGATACGTGGATGTGATGGTGATCTGGATGGTGGTGGTGGTTGTTAGAATTGAGACTCACAGAGATACGTGGAGATGATGATGATGATGTGGGTAGTGGTGGTGGTGGTTAGAATTGAGAGTCAGAGAGACACGTGGAGATATCTGTAGAGATATGTGGATGTGATGGTGATCTGGGCGGTGGTGGTGGTGGTGGTGGTGGTTAGAATTGAGAGTCAGAGAGACACGTGGAGATGAGGATGATGATCTGGGTGGTGGTGGTCGTGGTTAGAATTGAGAGTCAGAGAGACAAGTGGAGATATCTGTAGAGATACGTGGATGTGATGGTGATCTGGGCGGTGGTGGTGGTGGTGGTTGTTAGAATTGAGACTCAGACATATGTGGAGATGATGATGATCTGGGCGGTGGTGGTGGTGGTGGTTAGAATTGAGAGTCAGAGAGACAAGTGGAGATATCTGTAGAGATACGTGGATGTGATGGTGATCTGGGTGGCGGTGGTGGTGGTGGTTAGAATTGAGAGTCAGAGAGACAAGTGGAGATATCTGTAGAGATACGTGGATGTGATGGTGATCTGGATGGTGGTGGTGGTTGTTAGAATTGAGACTCACAGAGATACGTGGAGATGATGATGATGTGGGTAGTGGTGGTGGTGGTGGTGGTTAGAATTGAGACTCAGACATATGTGGAGATGATGATGATCTGGGCGGTGGTGGTGGTGGTGGTTAGAATTGAGAGTCAGAGAGACACGTGGAGATATCTGTAGAGATACGTGGATGTGATGATGATCTGGGCGGTGGTGGTGGTGGTGGTCGTGGTTAGAATTGAGAGTCAGAGAGACACGTGGAGATATCTGTAGAGATACGTGGATGTGATGATGATCTGGGCGGTGGTGGTGGTGGTGGTCGTGGTTAGAATTGAGAGTCAGAGAGACAAGTGGAGATATCTGTAGAGATACGTGGATGTGATGGTGATCTGGGTGGCGGTGGTGGTGGTTGTTAGAATTGAGACTCACAGAGATACGTGGAGATGATGATGATGATGTGGGTAGTGGTGGTGGTGGTTAGAATTGAGACTCAGACATATGTGGAGATGATGATGATCTGGGCGGTGGTGGTGGTGGTGGTTAGAATTGAGAGTCAGAGAGACACGTGGAGATATCTGTAGAGATACGTGGATTTGATGATGATCTGGGCGGTGGTGGTGGTGGTGGTTGTTAGAATTGAGACTCAGAGATATGTGGAGATGATGGTGATCTTGGTGGTGGTGGTGGTTGTTAGAATTGAGACCCATAGAGATACGTGGAGATGATGGTGATTTTGCTGGTGGTGGTGGCGGTGGTTAGAATTGAGACTCACAGAGACACGTGGAGATATCTGTAGAGATACGTGGATGTGATGGTGATCTGGATGGTGGTGGTGGTGGTTAGAATTGAGACTCACAGAGACACGTGGAGATATCTGTAGAGATACGTGGATGTGATGGTGATCTGGATGGTGGTGGTTAGAATTGAGACTCACAGAGACACGTGGAGATATCTGTAGAGATACGTGGATGTGATGGTGATCTGGATGGTGGTGGTGGTGGTGGTTAGAATTGAGACTCACAGAGATACGTGGAGATGATGATGATGTGGGTAGTGGTGGTGGTGGTGGTGGTTAGAATTGAGACTCAGACATATGTGGAGATGATGATGATCTGGGCGGTGGTGGTGGTGGTGGTTAGAATTGAGAGTCAGAGAGACACGTGGAGATATCTGTAGAGATACGTGGATGTGATGGTGATCTGGATGGTGGTGGTGGTGGTGGTTGTTAGAATTGAGACTCAGAGATATGTGGAGATGATGGTGATCTTGGTGGTGGTGGTGGTGGTTAGAATTGAGACCCATAGAGATACGTGGAGATGATGGTGATTTTGCTGGTGGTGGTGGCGGTGGTTAGAATTGAGACTCACAGAGACACGTGGAGATATCTGTAGAGATACGTGGATGTGATGGTGATCTGGATGGTGGTGGTGGTTGTTAGAATTGAGACTCACAGAGACACGTGGAGATATCTGTAGAGATATGTGGAGATGATGATGATCTGGGCGGTGGTGGTGGTGGTTAGAATTGAGACTCAGAGAGACACGTGGAGATATCTGTAGAGATACGTGGATGTGATGGTGATCTGGATGGTGGTGGTGGTGGTTGTTAGAATTGAGACTCAGAGATACGTGGATGTGATGGTGATCTGGGTGGTGGTGGTGGTTAGAATTGAGACCCATAGAGATATGTGGAGATGATGATGATCTTGGTGGTGGTGGTGGTTAGAATTGAGACTCACAGAGATATATGGAGATGATGGTGATCTGGGCGGTGGTGGTGGTCGTGGTGGTTAGAATTGAGAGTCAGAGAGATACGTGGAGATATCTGTAGAGATACGTGGATGTGATGGTGATCTGGATGGTGGTGGTGGTGGTTAGAATTGAGACCCATAGAGATACGTGGAGATGATGATGTGGGTAGTGGTGGTGGTGGTTAGAATTGAGACTCAGAGAGATATGTGGAGATGATGATGATGATCTGGGTGGTGGTGGTGGTTAGAATTGAGAGTCAGAGATATGTGGAGATATCTGTAGAGATATGTGGAGATTATGGTGATCTGCGTGTGGCTGGGTGAGTGAGTGAGTGGCTGGGTGAATGAGTGGGTGAGTGAGTGAGTGTGTGAGTGAGTGAGTGGGTGAGTGAGTGAGTGGCTGGGTGAGTGAGTGAGTGAGTGGCTGGGTGAGTGGGTGGGTGAGTGGGTGAGTGAGTGAGTGTGTGAGTGAGTGAGTGGGTGAGTGAGTGAGTGGCTGGGTGAGTGAGTGAGTGAGTGGGTGAGTGGGTGAGTGAGTGGGTGGGTGCGTGAGTGAGTGGGTGAGTGAGTGTGTGAGTGAGTGAGTGGCTGGGTGAGTGAGTGAGTGGCTGGGTGAGTGGGTGAGTGAGTGAGTGAGTGTGTGAGTGAGTGAGCAAGTGAGTAGGTGAGTGAGTGAGTGTGTGAGTGAGTGAGCAAGTGAGTGGGTGAGTGAGTGGCTGGGTGAGTGAGCGAGTGAGTGAGCGAGTGAGTGGGTGAGTGAGTGAGTGAGTGGGTGAGTGATTGAGTGAGTGAGTGAGTGGCTGGGTGAGTGGTTGAGTGAGTGGCTGGCTGAGTGAGTGGCTGAGTGAGTGAGTGAGCGAGGAAGCACCTTGAGATCAGCCCTCTGTTTGGTGATCTCCTTGAGGACACCCATGAGGATGTCCGTGGCCAGCGTGTGCTCGTGAGTGAGTGGTTGAGTGAGTGGTTGGGTGAGTGAGTGAGTGGTTGGGTGAGTGAGTGAGTGGCTGGGTGAGTGGGTGAGTGGCTGGGTGAGTGGGTGAGTGGCTGGGTGAGTGAGTGAGTGGTTGAGTGAGTGGGTGAGTGAGCGAGTGAGTGAGTGGCTGGCTGGCTGAGTGAGTGGTTGAGTGAGTGGGTGAGTGAGCGAGTGAGTGAGTGGCTGGCTGGCTGAGTGAGTGGTTGAGTGAGTGAGTGGCTGGCTGAGCGAGTGGGTGAGTGAGTGAGCGAGGAAGCACCTTGAGGTCCGCCCTCTGTTTGGTGATCTCCTTGAGGACACCCATGAGGATGTCCGTGGCCAGCGTGCGCTCGTGAGTGAGTGGTTGAGTGGCTGGGTGAGTGGTTGAGTGAGTGAGTGGTTGAGTGAGCGAGTGAGTGAGTGAGCGAGTGAGTGAGTGAGTGGTTGAGTGGGTGAGTGGGTGTGTGAGTGAGTGGTTGAGTGAGTGGCTGGGTGAGTGAGTGAGTGGCTGGCTGAGTGAGTGAGTGGTTGAGTGAGTGGGTGAGTGAGTGAGTGGGTGAGTGAGTGAGCGAGTGGCTGGCTGAGTGAGTGAGTGTGTGAGTGAGTGGCTGGCTGAGTGAGTGAGTGGTTGAGTGAGTGGGTGAGTGAGTGAGTGGGTGAGTGAGTGAGCGAGTGGCTGGCTGAGTGAGTGAGTGTGTGAGTGAGTGGCTGGGTGAGTGGCTGGGTGAGTGAGTGGCTGGCTGAGTGAGTGAGTGGGTGGCGGGGTGAGTGGTTGAGTGGCTGGGTGAGTGGGTGAGTGAGTGAGTGAGTGGCTGGTTGAGTGAGTGAGTGGCTGGGTGAGTGAGTGGGTGAGTAAAACGAGTAAGCACCTTGAGATCAGCCCTCTGTTTGGTGATCTCCTTGAGGACGCCCATGAGGATGTCCGTGGCCAGCGTGCGCTCGTGAGTGAGTGAGTGTGTGAATGGCTGAGTGAGTGAGCGAGTGAGTGAGTGAGCGAGTGAGTGAGTGGCTGGCTGAGTGAGTGAGTGAGTGTGTGTGAGTGAGTCAGTGGCTGGGTGAGTGAGCGAGTGGGTGAGTGAGTGAGTGTGTGTGAGTGAGTGAGTGGCTGAGTGAGTGAGTGAGAGAGTGAGTGGTTGAGTGAGTGGTTGAGTGAGTGAGTGGCTGGGTGAGTGAGTGAGTGAGTGGCTGGCTGAGTGAGTGAGTGAGTGGCTGGGTGAGTGAGTGAGTGAGTGGCTGGCTGAGTGAGTGAGTGAGTGAACGAGTGGTTGGCTGAGTGAGTGAGTGGGTGGCTGGCTGAGTGAGTGAGTGGCTGGCTGAGTGGTTGAGTGAGTGAGTGAGCGAGGAAGCACCTTGAGATCAGCCCTCTGTTTGGTGATCTCCTTGAGGACACCCATGAGGATGTCCGTGGCCAGCGTGCGCTCGTGAGTGAGTGAGCGAGTGGCTGGGTGAGTGAGTGAGCGAGTGAGTGTGTGGTTGAGTGAGTGGCTGGCTGAGTGTGTGAGTGAGAGAGTGAGTGAGTGGCTGGGTGAGTGAGTGAGTGGCTGAGTGAGTGAGTGAGTGGCTGGGTGAGTGACTGGCTGAGTGGTTGAGTGAGTGAGTGAGCGAGTGAGTGGCTGGCTGAGTGAGTGAGTGAGTGGGTGAGTGAGTGGGTGAGTGAGTGGCTGGCTGAGTGAGTGAGTAAGCACCTTGAGATCAGCCCTCTGTTTGGTGATCTCCTTGAGGACACCCATCAGGATGTCCGTGGCCAGCGTGCGCTCGTGAGTGAGTGGGTGAGTGGGTGAGTGAGTGGGTGAGTGGCTGGGTGAGTGGTTGAGTGAGTGAGTGGGTGAGTGAGTGGGTGAGTGAGTGGGTGAGTGAGTGGCTGGCTGAGTGAGTAAGTGAGTGAGTGAGTGGGTGAGTGAGTGAGTGTGTGTGTGAGTGAGTCAGTGGCTGGGTGAGTGAGTGAGTGAGTGGCTGGCTGAGTGGTTGAGTGAGTGAGTGGGTGAGTGAGTGGGTGAGGGAGTGGGTGAGTGAGTGAGTGTGTGAGTGAGTGGCTGGGTGAGTGAGTGAGTGGCTGGCTGAGTGAGTGAGCGAGTGAGTGAGTGAGCGAGCGAGCGAGTGAGTGAGTGGCTGGCTGAGTGAGTGAGTAAGCACCTTGAGGTCCGCCCTCTGTTTGGTGATCTCCTTGAGGACGCCCATGAGGATGTCCGTGGCCAGCGTGCGCTCGTGAGTGAGTGAGTGGCTGGGTGAGTGAGTGAGTGAGTGGCTGGGTGAGTGAGTGAGCGAGTGGCTGGCTGAGTGAGTGAGTGAGCGAGTGGCTGGCTGAGTGAGTGAGTGGGTGGCTGGCTGAGTGAGTGAGTGGCTGGCTAAGTGAGTGAGTGGCTGGGTGAGTAGGTGAGTGGCTGGGTGAGTGAGTGAGTGGGTGGCTGGCTGAGTGGTTGAGTGAGTGAGTGAGGAAGCACCTTGAGGTCCGCCCTCTGTTTGGTGATCTCCTTGAGGACGCCCATGAGGATGTCCGTGGCCAGCGTGCGCTCGTGAGTGAGTGAGTGGCTGGGTGAGTGAGTGAGCGAGTGGCTGGGTGAGTGAGTGAGCGAGTGGCTGGGTGAGTGAGTGAGCGAGTGGCTGGCTGAGTGAGTGAGTGGGTGGCTGGCTGAGTGAGTGGCTGGCTAAGTGAGTGAGTGGCTGGGTGAGTAGGTGAGTGGCTGGGTGAGTGAGTGGGTGGTTGAGTGAGTGGCTGGCTGAGTGAGTGAGCGAGTAAGCACCTTGAGGTCCGCCCTCTGTTTGGTGATCTCCTTGAGGACGCCCATGAGGATGTCCGTGGCCAGCGTGCGCTCGTGAGTGAGTGAGTGGGTGAGTGAGTGGCTGGGTGAGTGAGTGAGTAAGTGAGTGAGTGGCTGGCTGAGTGAGTGAGTGGTTGAGTGAGTGAGTGGGTGAGTGAGTGAGCGAGTGAGTGGGTGGTTGAGTGAGTGGCTGGCTGAGTGAGCGAGCGAGGAAGCACCTTGAGGTCCGCCCTCTGTTTGGTGATCTCCTTGAGGACTCCCATGAGGATGTCCGTGGCCAGCGTGCGCTCGTGAGCTTCGTCCAGCATGACCACTCCGTAGCGCTCCAGTAGGGGGTCGTTCATCGCCTCGCGAAGGAGCATGCCGTCAGTCATGTACCTGCACGTGTCACACACACACACAGTGTAGTACACACACACAGTGTCACACACAGTGTCACACAGTGTCACACACAGTGTTACACACACAGTGTTACACAGAGTGTCACACACAGTGTCACACACACAGTGTCACACACACACACAGTGTCACACAGTGTACACACACACAGTGTGTCACACACAGTGTCACACACACAGTGTCACACACACAGTGTCACACACAGTGTCACACACAGTGTCACACAGTGTCACACACACAGTGTCACACACACAGTGTCACACACAGTGTCACACACACAGTGTCACACACACACAGTGTACACACAGTGTACACACACACAGTGTTACACACAGTGTTACACACACACAGTGTCACACACACACACACAGTGTCACACACACAGTGTCACACACACAGTGTCACACACACAGTGTTACACACACAGAGTGTCACACTCCGTAGCGCTCCAGTAGGGGGTCGTTCATCGCCTCGCGAAGGAGCATGCCGTCAGTCATGTACCTGCACGTGTCACACACACACACAGTGTAGTACACACAGTGTACACACACACAGTGTCACACACACAGTGTACACACAGTGTTACACACACAGTGTACACACACAGTGTCACACACACACAGTGTCACACACACAGTGTACACACACACAGTGTCACACACACAGTGTCACACACAGTGTCACACACAGTGTCACACACACACAGTGTACACACACACACAGTGTACACACACACATAGTGTCACACACACACAGTGTCACACACAGTGTCACACACACAGTGTACACACACACACAGTGTCACACACACACAGTGTCACACACAGTGTCACACACAGTGTCACACACACAGTGTACACACACACACAGTGTCACACACAGTGTCACACACACAGTGTCACACACACAGTGTTACTCACACAGTGTCACACACACAGTGTCACACACACACAGTGGTACACACACAGTGTCACACACACACAGTGTCACACACACACACAGTGTCACACACACACAGTGTCACACACACACAGTGTCACACACACACAGTGTCACACACAGTGTTACACACAGTGTCACACACACAGTGTCACACACACACACACACAGTGTCACACACACAGTGTCACACACACAGAGACACACAGTGTCACACACACACACAGTGTCACACACACAGTGTCACACACACAGTGTCACACACACACAGTGTCACACTCCGTATCGCTCCAGTAGGGGGTCGTTCATCGCCTCGCGAAGGAGCATGCCGTCAGTCATGTACCTGGACGTGTCACACACACACACAGTGTAGTACACACAGTGTACACACACACAGTGTCACACACACACAGTGTACACACACACACACAGTGTAGTACACACAGTGTTACACACAGTGTTACACAGTGTGACACACACAGTGTCACACACACAGTGTCACACACACTGTGTGTGTCACACTGTGTGTCACACAGTGTCACACACAGTGTGACACACAGTGTTACAAACACACAGTGTCACACACAGTGTCACAGTGTTACACACACAGTGTCACACACACAGTGTCACACACACAGTGTCACACACAGACACAGTGTACACACACACACAGTTTCACACACACACAGTGACAGACACAGTTTCACACACACACAGTGTCACACACAGACACAGTGTACACACACACACAGTGTACACACACACACAGTGACAGACACAGTTTCACACACACACAGTGACAGACACACACACAGTGTCACACACACACAGTGTCACACACAGACACCCCCACACCCACTCACCCACCCACTCCACCCACCCATCCACTCACTCACTCACCCACCCTCTCACCCTCTCACTCAACCACCCACACCTTCCACACCACCCACGCCACCCACACCACCCACACCACACCCACCCACACCACTCACTCACTCACTCACCCACCCACTCACCCACCCACACACCCACCCACACACCCACCCACACCACTCACTTGAGCACAGTCTTGGGACTGCTACAGTCCTCGAAGCGAATCGAGAACCCGACCTCCTGGCCCAGCGCCACGTCCATCTCGTCCATCACACGCTGGGCCACGCTCATCGCGGCCACACTCCACCCACCACCACCCACCCACCCACCCACCACCCACTCCACCCACTCACTCACTCACCACCCACTCACTCATCCACTCACTCACTCACCCACTCACCCACCCACTCACTCACCCACTCACTCACTCAACCACTCACTCACCCACTCACTCACCCACCCACTCCACTCACTCACTCACCCACTCACCCACCCACTCACTCACCCACCCACTCCACTCACTCACTCACCCACCCACTCACCCACTCACCCACCCACCCACTCACCCACCCACTCACTCTCTCACCCACCCACCCACCCACTCCACCCACCACCCACTCACCCACCCACTTACCCACCCACCCACACCACTCACTTGAGCACAGTCTTGGGACTGCTACAGTCCTCGAAGCGAATCAAGAACCCGACCTCCTGGCCCAGCGCCACGTCCATCTCGTCCATCACACGCTGGGCCACGCTCATCGCAGCCACACTCCACCCACCACCACCCACCCACTCCACCCACCACTCACTCCACCCACCCACTCACTCACCCACTCACTCACTCACCCACCCACTCACCCACCCACCCACTCACTCCACCCACACCCACCCACACCACTCACTTGAGCACAGTCTTGGGACTGCTACAGTCCTCGAAGCGAATCGAGAACCCGACCTCCTGGCCCAGCGCCACGTCCATCTCGTCCATCACACGCTGGGCCACGCTCATCGCGGCCACACTCCACCCACCACCACCCACCCACCCACCCACCACCCACTCCACCCACTCACTCACTCACCACCCACTCACTCATCCACTCACTCACTCACCCACTCACCCACCCACTCACTCACCCACTCACTCACTCAACCACTCACTCACCCACTCACTCACCCACCCACTCCACTCACTCACTCACCCACTCACCCACCCACTCACTCACCCACCCACTCCACTCACTCACTCACCCACCCACTCACCCACTCACCCACTCACCCACCCACCCACTCACCCACCCACTCACTCTCTCACCCACCCACCCACCCACTCCACCCACCACCCACTCACCCACCCACTTACCCACCCACCCACACCACTCACTTGAGCACAGTCTTGGGACTGCTACAGTCCTCGAAGCGAATCAAGAACCCGACCTCCTGGCCCAGCGCCACGTCCATCTCGTCCATCACACGCTGGGCCACGCTCATCGCAGCCACACTCCACCCACCACCACCCACCCACTCCACCCACCACTCACTCCACCCACCCACTCACTCACCCACTCACTCACTCACCCACCCACTCACCCACCCACCCACTCACTCCACCCACACCCACCCACACCACTCACTTGAGCACAGTCTTGGGACTGCTACAGTCCTCGAAGCGAATCGAGAACCCGACCTCCTGGCCCAGCGCCACGTCCATCTCGTCCGCTACGCGCTGGGCCACGCTCATCGCGGCCACGCGGCGGGGCTGGGTGCAGGCCACACCACGACGCACCAGGCCGGCCCCACCGGGCCCGCTCGCAGCTGCGTTCGCAGCAGCCGCACGGACAAAGTCAACGCACCACTGCGGGATCTGTGGGGGGGGGAGGAGAGAGAGTGGGACGGTCGGTGGGTCAGTGGGTCAGTGGGTCAGTCGGTCAGTCGGTCAGACAGTGAGTCAGTCAGTCAGTCAGTGAGTCAGTCAGTCAGTGAGTCAGTGAGTGAGTTAGTCAGTCAGTGAGTCAGACAGTCACTCACTCACCAGCCGACCCACCAACCCACCCACCCAGCCACTCGCTCACCCACCAACCCGCTCACCCACTCACACACCCACTCACTCACTCGTTCACCCACTCACCCACTCACACACCCACTCACTCACTCACTCACCCACCCACTGACCCACCCACCCACCCACTCACCCACTCACTCACTCACCCACCCACCCACTCACTCACCCACCAACTCACCCACCCACTCACTCACTCACTCACCCACCCACTGACCCACCCACCCACTCACTCACCCACCAACTCACCCACTCACTCACCCACCAACTCACCCACTCACTCACTCACCCACTCACTCATCCACTCACTCACTCACCCACTCACCCACTCGTTCACTCACCCACCCACCCACCTGTGTAGTCTTCCCCGACCCAGTCTCTCCCACCAGCACCATCTGCTGGTGCTTTTCCAGCGTGAGCATGAAGCGCTCCTTACCACTCACCCACTCACTCACTCACCCACTCACTTACTCACCCACTCGTTCACCCACCCACCCACCCACTCACTCACCCACTCACTAACCCACCCACTCACTCACCCACCCACCCACTCACCCACCCACTCACTCACTCACTCACCCACCCACCCACTCACTCACTCACCCACTCACTCACCCACTCACCCACTCGTTCACCCACCCACTCGTTCACTCACCCACCCACCCACCCACTCACTCACTCACCCACTCACTAACCCACCCACTCACTCACCCACTCGTTCACCCACCCACTCGTTCACCCACCCACCCACCCACCTGTGTAGTCTTCCCCGACCCAGTCTCTCCCACCAGCACCATCTGCTGGTGCTTTTCCAGCGTGAGCATGAAGCGTTCCTTACCACTCACCCACTCACTCACCCACGCGTTCACTCACTCACCCACTCACTCACCCACTCACTCACCCACCCACTCACCCACTCACCCACTCACCCACTCACTCACTCACCCACTCACTCACTCACCCACTCACTAACCCACCCACTCACTCACTCACCCACTCGTTCACCCACCCACTCGTTCACTCACTCACCCACCCACTCGTTCACTCACTCACCCACCCACTCGTTCACTCACCCACCCACCCACTCACTCACTCACCCACTCACTAACCCACCCACTCACTCACCCACCCACTCACTCACCCACTCGTTCACCCACCCACTCGTTCACCCACCCACTCACTCACCCACCCACTCGTTCACTCACTCACCCACCCACCCACTCACCCACTCGTTCACCCACCCACTCGTTCACCCACCCACCCACCCACTCACTCACCCACCCACCCGCCCACCCACCCACCCACCTGTGTAGTCTTCCCCGACCCAGTCTCTCCCACCAGCACCATCTGCTGGTGCTTCTCCAGCGTGAGCATGAAGCGTTCCTTACCACTCACCCACTCACTCACCCACTCACTCACCCACCCACTCACCCACTCACCCACTCACTCACTCACCCACTCACTCACTCACCCACTCACTAACCCACCCACTCACTCACTCACCCACTCGTTCACCCACCCACTCGTTCACTCACTCACCCACCCACTCGTTCACTCACCCACCCACCCACTCACTCACTCACCCACTCACTAACCCACCCACTCACTCACCCACTCGTTCACCCACCCACTCGTTCACTCACCCACTCACTAACCCACCCACTCACCCACCCACTCGTTCACCCACCCACTCGTTCACTCACCCACTCACTAACCCACCCACTCACTCACCCACCCACTCGTTCACCCACCCACTCGTTCACTCACCCACTCACTAACCCACCCACTCACTCACCCACTCGTTCACCCACCCACTCGTTCACTCACCCACTCACTAACCCACCCACTCACTCACCCACCCACTCGTTCACCCACCCACTCGTTCACCCACCCACTCGTTCACTCACCCATTCACTAACCCACCCACCCACTCACTCACCCACTCGTTCACCCACCCACTCGTTCACTCACCCACTCACTAACCCACCCACTCACTCACCCACCCACTCGTTCACCCACCCACTCGTTCACTCACTCACCCATCCACTCGTTCACTCACCCACCCACTCACTCACTCACCCACTGACTAACCCACCCACTCACTCACCCACCCACTCACTCACCCACTCGTTCACCCACCCACTCGTTCACTCACCCACTCACTAACCCACCCACTCACTCACCCACCCACTCGTTCACTCACCCACTCGTTCACCCACCCACCCACTCACCCACCCACTCACTCACCCACCCACTCGTTCACCCACCCACCCACTCACCCACCCACCCACCCACTCACTCACCCACCCACCCACCCACTCACTCACCCACTCACCCACCCACTCGTTCACCCACCTGTGTAGTCTTCCCCGACCCAGTCTCTCCCACCAGCACCATCTGCTGGTGCTTCTCCAGCGTGAGCATGAAGCGTTCCTTACCACTCACCCACTCACTCACTCACTAACCCACTCGTTCACCCACCCACTCGTTCACTCACCCACTTACTAACCCACCCACTCACCCACCCACCCACCCACCCACTCACTCACCCACCCACCCACCCACCTGCCCACCCACCCACCCACCTGTGTAGTCTTCCCCGACCCAGTCTCTCCCACCAGCACCATCTGCTGGTGCTTTTCCAGCGTGAGCATGAAGCGTTCCTTACCACTCACCCACTCACTCACCCACCCACTCACTCACTCACTCACCCACCCACCCACTCACCCACTCACTCGTTCACTCACCCACCCACTCACTCACTCACCCAGTCACCCACTCACTCACTCACTCACCCACTCACTCACTCACCCACTCACTCGCTCACTCACCCACTCACTCACTCGCCCACTCACCCGCTCACTCACCCGCTCACTCACCCACTCACCCACCCACCCACTCACCCACCCACCCACTCACCCACCCACCCACCCACTCACTCACCCACTCGTTCACCCACCCACCCACCCACTCACTCACTCACCCACCCACCCACTCACTCACTCACCCACTCACCCACTCACTCACCCACCCACCCACTCACTCACTCACCCACTCGTTCACCCACTCACCCACTCACTCACCCACTCACTCACTCACCCACCCACCCACCCACCCACTCGTTCACCCACCCACCCACTCACTCACTCACCCACCCACCCACTCACTCACCCACTCACTAACCCACCCACCCACTCACCCACTCGTTCACTCACCCACCCACCCACTCACTCACCCACTCACCCACCCACCCACCTGTGTAGTCTTCCCCGACCCAGTCTCTCCCACCAGCACCATCTGCTGGTGCTTTTCCAGCGTGAGCATGAAGCGTTCCTTACCACTCACCCACTCACTCACTCACCCACTCACCCACTCACTCACCCACCCACTCACTCACCCACCCACTCGTTCACCCACCCACCCACTCACCCACCCACCCACCTGTGTAGTCTTCCCCGACCCAGTCTCTCCCACCAGCACCATCTGCTGGTGCTTTTCCAGCGTGAGCATGAAGCGCTCTCGGTACTCCCAGACGGGCAGAGCGACGCGCTTCTTCAGGATCTCGTAGTAGCGGGGGGTGTAGGGCAGGCCGGTGAAGGGGTTCAGGGTGAGGCCCTGGGGGGACCGCAAGGGCGGGACGAGACCCCCAGAGAAGCCACTGGCGCCCAGGCCGGGAGGGAGGCCCAGCGTGGCGGGAAACACCTTGGGGGGTGGTGGTGGTGGTGGTGTTACACACACACACACACAGTGTTACACAGTGTTACATACACTGTGTTACACAGTGTTACACACACACAGTGTTACACACACACACAGTGTTATACACACACACAGTGTTACACACACACACAGTGTTATACACACACACAGTGTTACACACACACACACACACAGTGTTACACACACACAGTGTTACACACACACACAGTGTTATACACACACACAGTGTTACACACACACACACAGTGTTACACACACACACACAGTGTTACACACACACACAGTGTTACACACACACACAGTGTTACACACACACAGTGTTACACACACACACAGTGTTACACACACACAGTGTTACACACACACACAGTGTTACACACACACAGTGTTACACACACACACAGTGTTACACACACACACAGTGTTACACACACACACAGTGTTACACACACACACACAGTGTTACACACACACAGTGTTACACACACACACAGTGTTACACACACACACAGTGTTACACACACACAGTGTTACACACACACACAGTGTTACACACACACAGTGTTACACACACACACAGTGTTACACACACAGTGTGTTACACACACACACAGTGTTACACACACACACAGTGTTACACACACACAGTGTTACACACACACACAGTGTTACACACACACACACAGTGTTACACACACACAGTGTTACACACACACAGTGTTACACACACACACACAGTGTTACACACACACACACACACAGTGTTACACACACACAGTGTTACACACACACACAGTGTTACACACACACACACAGTGTTACACACACACACACAGTGTTACACACACAGTGTGTTACACACACAGTGTGTTACACACAGTGTTACATACACTGTGTTACACACACACACACAGTGTTACACACACAGTGTTACACACACAGTGTTACACACACACACACACAGTGTTACACACACACACACACAGTGTTACACACACACACAGTGTTACACACACACACAGTGTTACACACACACACAGTGTTACACACACACACAGTGTTACACACACACACAGTGTTACACACACACACAGTGTTACACACACAGTGTTACACACACACACACAGTGTTACACACACACACACAGTGTTACACACACACACACACAGTGTTACACCCACACACACAGTGTTACACACACACACACACAGTGTTACACACACACACACAGTGTTACACACACACACAGTGTTACACAGTGTTACATACAGTGTTACACACAGTGTTACACACACACACAGTGTTACACACACACACACACAGTGTTACACACACACACACAGTGTTACACACACACAGTGTTACACACACACAGTGTTACACACACACAGTGTTACACACACACACAGTGTTACACACAACAACAACAACAACCGCCATTCGCCACTAAGTGGCGGTGACGTCACCACGACGCTTGTGCCAGGCTATGTGCACCCTGAGGCCACGTGAAGTGTCGAACGCCCGCTGGCAGGAGGTCACTGGGCAGACCCAGCAGGTGCCACGGGTCGACTGACTGAGATGAGTGGCTGATGCACCACCTGTGCCCCCTACTGTGCCAACCTGCTGTGCTTTAGCCACCCGGCGCTCCGCTCATTGTTCTGAGCGTCGCTCCTCCGCCCTCCGCTGTTGTTGGAGGGCGACTGCCTCCAACTGCCCAGTAGCATCCTTCACGAGCCTCCTCCACAGAGGCCGATCCTGACACCGCTGGTACCAGTCATCGGCAAGTCCACTCAGCTCCACGTCCTCCTGTACCACATCACTCCATCTCTTCTCTAGCCCGTGCCGCGCCCGCTTAGCCCCCTCAATCCGGCCAAACAAAAGCTGTTTCGGCATGCGGTGGCTGGGCATGCGGGCTACATGACCCAGCCATCGCAGCCTTGCCTGCCGGAGGAGCTCACCGATGGGACCCTGCTCAGATCTTTCAAGGATTTGTGAGCTCCTCACACAATCCAGTCTGGTTAAACCCAGGATGGATCGTAGGCAGGCCAGCCTAAATGTTTCTAACCGGCGAAGATGTTCCATTAGGGGGGTCCACGTTTTGCAAGCGTAGAGAAGGAAGGGAATGACCGTGGCCGAGAAGACCTGAAGCTTAGTGCGGAGCGACAGACCAGGTAGCTTCCACACAGCGTTACGCAACCGATGAAAAGATATTGCCGCTCGACTGATTCGGAGTGAGACCTCTGCTGTTAAACTGGAGCCAGTCATAAGCACACTGCCCAGGTATGGGAAACTCTCCACTCTCTCCACAACTGCCCCATCACCGATTGGGAGTTGTGGGGGTGGAGTGTCCGATGGCACAAAATACCCAGGCAGGTGCTTAGTTTTGGTGGGGCTGATGGTAAGGCCCCACCTCTTAGTGGCACGCTCCAGTCTCAGCAGCAGCGTCTCCAACTCCTCCTCTGACTGAGCAGCTATTACCAAATCATCAGCATACATAACGTGGTTGAGCAATAGGGAGCCATCCCTTGACCGCACCCGGGCATCGATCAGCCTCCCATTATATCTGTACCATGTGGAGATTCCCCCGATACAGCTATTGAAGGCTTCACGAACTACGTGGTCAAAATAGATGTTAAATAATGTGGGAGCCAGAGGACATCCCTGTCGCACCCCAAGGTGTACAGGGAATGGCTCTGACTCCCGGCCACGTAGTTTTACCCGGGCCCGCTCACCATCATGAAGGTCCTTAATGATCGTGAGCATAGGGTCAGGTACTCCAAAAGCACGAAGAACGACCCAGAGCCCAGGCCTACTGATGGTATCATAGGCCTTGACCAGGTCAATAAAGCAGAGATGTAGGTCTTGTTGGAATTCCCTACACCTCTGCTGTAGCAGACGGACAGAAAATATGGCACCTGTGCAGGACCGCCCTTTCCTGAAACCGCATTGGGGCTCCGCAAGCCTCTCCTCAGCGTGCCTGGCAAGGCAATGCTGAATAATCCTTGCCAGGACCTTTCCCGGCACACTGAGGAGTGAGATGCCCCTGTAGTTGTTACAGTCTGTGCGGTCCCCCTTCTTAAAAAGGGGGACCACCAGGGCATCCTTCCAATCCTGCGGAACCCGTCCAGTGGTCCAGACTGTTGTTATGATGTCATATAGGGCAGTCTGTGCACAAACGCCACCCTCCCTCAGCATTTCGCTTGGGAGATCATCTCTGCCTGCTGCCTTTCCTGGTCTCAGACTCCGGATCGCCTTCAGTACTTCCTCAACAGATGGCACCTCAGCCAGCCACTCACAGGGGGTGACTTCTTCCAATATTTGAGGCACCGCAGCCTCAGCAGGGTCATCCTCACTTTGTGCCACGATGTTTTCCTGGCTGAGGGATTTTCCTTCCCCCAGGACCTCAGAAATGCTCAGCAAATCTGCAAACCTGTTCCTGGGGGTCGGAGATTGGATCACCGTTTTTTCCCCTAATGATGGTAATAGGTGTGGCGCTGCAGGTTACTTTTTTGATGGAGTTAAATAGAGATTTGTGATCACGGGCCACTGAGGCAGACTCCATCTCCTCAGCAACCCGCGACCACCACCCATCCTTGCAGCGCCTCACGGCTCTCTGAACCTCCGAGCGAAGGCTGCGGTAAGCCTCCTCATTCTCTGACGTGGGATTCTGTAGCCGATGGCAGTGGGCCTGTCGCTTTTTCTCAACCATCCTGAACACCTCCTCTGTCAGCCAGGGTCTCTGGGGAGGTCTGGACCGCGTACCCAAAGCAGCCATTGCAGCTGCATGAGTCACTCCTAAACCTCGCCCATTTGCCCTCGACATCAGGAGGAGTCGGGGACGATGCCAATCCCAGCCGCAAGCGATGATGAAATTCTCGCTTGCAACTTTCATCAGATAACTGAGACCAGGCCACTTTATGTTGGAATGGGGTCCTGGGTGTACACCCACCACCGGAGTGGAAGAATGGCAGGCGCATCTTACAGATGACTAGTCGATGGTCAGAGGGCAGATCAGCTCCACGGTAGGTCCTGGTGTCAAGGACATGGGCTCGCATTCGCTGGTCCGTCACTATGTAGTCCAGCAGATGTTCTTGCTTGGACCCGGCATGCATCCATGATGTTGTGTGGATGCGCCGATGCCGGAACAGCGTGTTGGTAATTACAAGCCCATGGGCTGCACAAAAATCTAGCAGCCTCCTACCGTTGTTATTGAGCTGATCTGGCCCATGCCCTCCAATCACTCCAGACCAGGTGCCAGTATCATGACCAACTCGGGCATTGAAGTCACCCAACATGATGACTCTATCCCGAGGGGCCACTTTAGCCAGCACCTGTGACAGGAGATCATAGAAGGCATCTGACTCATCGGCTTTGCCTGCATCCCTCCACGGATGTTCATCTTCGGTGGGGGCATAAGTAACCACGACCACCATTCCTCGCCTCCGGTTGATGGGAAGGCGAGCCCAAAGTAGCCTGGGGCTTACAGCTTCCCACACCTCACCGCCACGCTCCCACGCCCCCTTCATTCTTTTGTTCAAAAGAAGAGCCACACCCTGTTGTTTGGCAGTCTGGTGCCCCGAGTAGAGGACTGTCCACCCCTCATGGTGGCAGGAGCCAGAGCCGGTCCACCGGACCTCCTGAATGCCGCATAGATCCAGGCGGTACCGGTCCAGCTCCCGACAGAGGAGTGGCAGCCTCTCCTCCGCAGTGAGCGTTCGAACATTCCACGTGGCCACCCGTAGTGGCTTTTCGTTGTTTCTGGAGTAGCCCCGAGGGTAGGTATTCAATCTCCTGGCTCCGCCAATTGGGGTTTGGCCAGGAGACGTCATAGACGCCTGGCCCCCCGGGGCCTCCGGCACAAGCTTATTAGTTACATATTTCAGTTTAACTCGTGGTTTCATGGTAATTAATTGAAGGTGGAGGGGTTACCAGCCCCTCGCACCCGTCCAGAGCCCCCGTTTAGCCTCTGTGGTGGACACATATGCCATGAGGGGAGGAGCCAATCACAATTGGATCTCCCCCCACAGCACTGTCCACGACAGAGTTGCCCGTCTGGCACCACAGTGTTACACACACACACAGTGTTACACACACACACTGTGTTACACACACACACAGTGTTACACACACACACAGTGTTACACACACACACAGTGTTACACACACACACAGTGTTACACACACACTGTGTTACACACACACAGTGTTACACACACAGTGTTACACACACACACACAGTGTTACACACACACACACAGTGTTACACACACAGTGTTACACACACACAGTGTTACACACACACACAGTGTTACACACACACACACAGTGTTACACGCACACACAGTGTTACACACAGTGTTACACACACACACACAGTGTTACACGCACACACAGTGTTACACACAGTGTTACACACACGGACAGACACACACACAGTGTTACACACACACACACAGTGTTACACACACACACACAGTGTTACACACACAGTGTTACACACACACAGTGTTACACACACACAAGTGTTACACACACACACAGTGTTACACACACACAGTGTTACACACACACAGACACACACACAGTGTTACACACAGACACACACAGAGACACACACAGAGACACACACAAACACAGTGTTACACACACACACACAGACAGACACACACAGACACACACACAGACAGACAGACACACACACACAGACACACACAAAGACTACTACAGCAGAGTTACTAGTGCTGTGTGATGCTACTAAAGCCGTGTATGATGCTGTGTGATGTCACTACAGCCGTGTGTGACGCTGTGTGATGCTACTAAAGCCGTGTGTGATGCTGTGTGATGTCACTACAGCCATGCGTGACGCTGTGTGATGTCACTACAGCCGTGTGTGACGCTGTGTGACGTCACTACGGCCCTGTGTGACACTGTGTGTGACGCTGTGTGTGACGCTGTGTGTGACGCTGTGTGGTGGTGTGACGCTGTGTGTGACGCTGTGTGTGACGCCGTGTGTGACGCTGTGTGTGACGCTGTGTGGTGGTGTGACGCTGTGTGTGACGCTGTGTGTGACGCTGTGTGTGACGCCGTGTGTGACGCTGTGTGTGACGCTGTGTGACGCTGTGTGTGATGTCACTACGGCCCTGTGTGACGCTGTGTGTGACGCCGTGTTTGACGCTGTGTGTGACGCTGTGTGACGTCACTACGGCCCTGTGTGACGCTGTGTTACGTCACTTTGGCCGTGTGTGACGTCACTACGGCCGTGCGTGACGCTGTGTGTGACGCCGTGTGTGACGCCGTGTGTGACGCTGTGTGATGTCACTACGGCCCTGTGTGACGCCATGTGTGACGCCGTGTGTGACGCCGTGCGTGACGCCGTGCGTGACGCCGTGCGTGACGCCGTGTGTGACGCTGTGTGATGTCACTACGGCCCTGTGTGACACTGTGTGTGACGCTGTGTGTGACGCCGTGTGTGACGCCGTGTGTGATGTCACTACGGCCCTGTGTGACGCCGTGTGTGACGCCGTGCGTGACGCCGTGTGTGACGCTGTGTGATGTCACTACGGCCCTGTGTGTGACGCCGTGTGTGACGCTGTGTGATGTCACTACGGCCCTGTGTGACGCCGTGTGTGACGCCGTGCGTGACGCCGTGCGTGACGCCGTGTGTGACGCTGTGTGATGTCACTACGGCCTTGTGTGACGCTGTTTGACGCTGTGTGATGTCACTACAGCTGTGTGTGACGCCGTGCGTGACGTCACCCCGGGAGTGAGGGAGTTCCCTCCGCCCCCACCACCGTAGCGGTGGTCTCGGCCGCCGTCCCGGCCGCCGTCCCGGCCGCCATCGCGCTCCCGGTCACGGTGGTGCGAATCCCGGTCGCCACGGTCACCGCGGTCGCCACGGTCACGGTCGCCACGGTCACCGCGGTCGCCGCGGTCACCGCGGTCGCCACGGTCGCCGCGGTCGCCGCGGTCCCTGGGGTGGGGTGGGGTGGGCGGAGTACGAGTGGGAGAGTGAGTGGGTGGGTGGGTGAGTGGGTGAGTGGGTGGGTGAGTGAGTGGGTGAATGGATAGGGGAGTGAGTGAGTGGGTGAGTGAGTCGGTGGGTGGGGGAGTGGGTGGGTGGGTGAGTGAGTGAGTGGGTGGGTGAGTGAGTGGGTGAATGGATAGGGGAGTGAGTGAGTGGGGTGGGTGAGTGAGTGAGTGGGTGGATGAGTGGGTGGATGAGTGGGTGGATGAGTGGGTGGGGGAGTGGGTGGGGGAGTGAGTGAGTGAGTGGGTGAGTGAGTGGGTGGGTGAGTGAGTGAGTGAGTGGGTGGATGAGTGGGTGAGTGGGTGAGTGAGTGGGTGGGTGAGTGGGTGGGTGAGTGGGTGGGTGGGTGAGTGAGTGAGTGGGTGGGTGAGTGAGTGGGTGAATGGATAGGGGAGTGAGTGAGTGGGGTGGGTGAGTGAGTGAGTGGGTGGATGAGTGGGTGGATGAGTGGGTGGATGAGTGGGTGGGGGAGTGGGTGGGGGAGTGAGTGAGTGAGTGGGTGAGTGAGTGGGTGGGTGAGTGAGTGAGTGAGTGGGTGGATGAGTGGGTGAGTGGGTGAGTGAGTGGGTGGGTGAGTGGGTGGGTGAGTGGGTGGGTGGGTGAGTGAGTGAGTGAGTGGGTGAGTGAGTGGGTGAGTGGGTGGGTGGGTGGGTGAGTGGGTGAGTGGGGTGGGTGAGTGAGTGAGTGGGTGGATGAGTGGGTGGATGAGTGGGTGGGGGAGTGGGTGGGGGAGTGAGTGAGTGGGTGAGTGAGTGGGTGAGTGAGTGAGTGGGTGAGTGAGTGAGTGAGTGGGTGAGTGAGTGGGTGAGTGAGTGAGTGGGTGAGTGAGTGGGTGAGTGAGTGGGTGAGTGAGTGGGTGGGTGAGTGGGTGAGTGAGTCGGTGGGTGGGTGGGTGAGTGAGTGGGTGGGAGAGTGGGTGGGTGAGTGGGTGGGTGAGTGAGTGGGTAGGTGAGTGGGTGGGTGGGTACCCTCACTACCACACTCACTGTGTACACCACAACCACCACTACCATCACTACCACACTCACTGTCAACACCACTACCACCACTACCATTACTACCACACTCACTGTGTACACCACTACCATCACTACCACACTCACTGTGTACACCACTACTACCACTACCATCACTACCACACTCACTGTGTACACCACTACCATCACTACCACACTCACTGTGTACACCACTACTACCACTACCATCACTACCACACTCACTGTCAACACCACTACCACCACTACCATCACTACCACACTCACTGTGTACACCACTACCATCACTACCATCACTACCACACTCACTGTGTACACCACTACCATCACTACCATTACTACCACACTCACTGTGTACACCACTACTACTACTACCATCACTACCACACTCACTGTCAACACCACTACCACCACTACCATCACTACCACACTCACTGTGTACACCACTACCATCACTACCACACTCACTGTGTACACCACTACCACCACTACCATCACTACCACACTCACTGTGTACACCACTACCACCACTACCATCACTACCACACTCACTGTCAACACCACTACTACCACTACCATCACTACCACACTCACTGTGTACACCACTACTACCACTACCATCACTACCACACTCACTGTGTACACCACTACCATCACTACCATCACTACCACACTCACTGTGTACACCACTACTACCGCTACCATCACTACCACACTCACTGTGTACACCACTACTACCACTACCATCACTACCACACTCACTGTGTACACCACTACCACCACTACCATCACTACCACACTCACTGTGTACACCACTACCATCACTACCACACTGTGTACACCACTACCATCACTACCACACTCACTGTGTACACCACTACCATCACTACCACACTGTGTACACCACTACCATCACTACCACACTCACTGTGTACACCACTACTACCACTACCATCACTACCACACTCACTGTGTACACCACTACCATCACTACCATCACTACCACACTCACTGTGTACACCACTACTACCACTACCATCACTACCACACTCACTGTGTACACCACTACTACCACTACCACCACTACCACACTCACTGTGTACACCACTACCATCACTACCACACTCACTGTGTACACCACTACCATCACTACCATCACTACCACACTCACTGTGTACACCACTACCATCACTACCACACTCACTGTGTACACCACTACCATCACTACCACACTCACTGTGTACACCACTACCACCACTACCATCACTACCACACTCACTGTGTACACCACTACTACCACTACCATCACTACCACACTCACTGTGTACACCACTACCACCACTACCACACTCACTGTGTACACCACTACTACCACTACCATCACTACCACACTCACTGTGTACACCACTACCATCATTACCATCACTACCACACTCACTGTGTACACCACTACTACCGCTACCATCACTACCACACTCACTGTGTACACCACTACTACCACTACCATCACTACCACACTCACTGTGTACACCACTACCACCACTACCATCACTACCACACTCACTGTGTACACCACTACCATCACTACCACACTGTGTACACCACTACCATCACTACCACACTCACTGTGTACACCACTACCATCACTACCACACTGTGTACACCACTACCATCACTACCACACTCACTGTGTACACCACTACTACCACTACCATCACTACCACACTCACTGTGTACACCACTACCATCACTACCACACTCACTGTGTACACCACTACTACCACTACCATCACTACCACACTCACTGTGTACACCACTACTACCACTACCACCACTACCACACTCACTGTGTACACCACTACCATCACTACCACACTCACTGTGTACACCACTACCATCACTACCATCACTACCACACTCACTGTGTACACCACTACCATCACTACCACACTCACTGTGTACACCACTACCATCACTACCACACTCACTGTGTACACCACTACCACCACTACCATCACTACCACACTCACTGTGTACACCACTACTACCACTACCATCACTACCACACTCACTGTGTACACCACTACTACCACTACCATCACTACCACACTCACTGTGTACACCACTACTACCACTACCATCACTACCACACTCACTGTGTACACCACTACTACCACTACCATCACTACCACACTCACTGTGTACACCACTACCACCACTACCACACTCACTGTGTACACCACTACTACCACTACCACCACTACCACACTCACTGTGTACACCACTACCATCACTACCACACTCACTGTGTACACCACTACCATCACTACCATCACTACCACACTCACTGTGTACACCACTACCATCACTACCACACTCACTGTGTACACCACTACCATCACTACCACACTCACTGTGTACACCACTACTACCACTACCATCACTACCACACTCACTGTGTACACCACTACTACCACTACCATCACTACCACACTCACTGTGTACACCACTACCATCACTACCACACTCACTGTGTACACCACTACCATCACTACCACACTCACTGTGTACACCACTACTACCACTACCATCACTACCACACTCACTGTGTACACCACTACTACCGCTACCATCACTACCACACTCACTGTGTACACCACTACCATCACTACCACACTCACTGTGTACACCACTACTACCACTACCATCACTACCACACTCACTGTGTACACCACTACTACCACTACCATCACTACCACACTCACTGTGTACACCACTACTACCACTACCATCACTACCACACTCACTGTGTACACCACTACCACCACTACCACACTCACTGTGTACACCACTACCATCACTACCACACTCACTGTGTACACCACTACCATCACTACCATCACTACCACACTCACTGTGTACACCACTACCATCACTACCACACTCACTGTGTACACCACTACCATCACTACCACACTCACTGTGTACACCACTACCACCACTACCATCACTACCACACTCACTGTGTACACCACTACTACCACTACCATCACTACCACACTCACTGTGTACACCACTACCACCACTACCACACTCACTGTGTACACCACTACTACCACTACCATCACTACCACACTCACTGTGTACACCACTACCATCATTACCATCACTACCACACTCACTGTGTACACCACTACTACCGCTACCATCACTACCACACTCACTGTGTACACCACTACTACCACTACCATCACTACCACACTCACTGTGTACACCACTACCATCACTACCACACTCACTGTGTACACCACTACCACCACTACCATCACTACCACACTCACTGTGTACACCACTACTACCACTACCATCACTACCACACTCACTGTGTACACCACTACCACCACTACCACACTCACTGTGTACACCACTACTACCACTACCATCACTACCACACTCACTGTGTACACCACTACCATCATTACCATCACTACCACACTCACTGTGTACACCACTACTACCGCTACCATCACTACCACACTCACTGTGTACACCACTACTACCACTACCATCACTACCACACTCACTGTGTACACCACTACCACCACTACCATCACTACCACACTCACTGTGTACACCACTACCATCACTACCACACTGTGTACACCACTACCATCACTACCACACTCACTGTGTACACCACTACCATCACTACCACACTCACTGTGTACACCACTACTACCACTACCATCACTACCACACTCACTGTGTACACCACTACCACCACTACCATCACTACCACACTCACTGTGTACACCACTACCACCACTACCATCACTACCACAGTCACTGTGTACACCACTACCATCACTACCACACTCACTGTGTACACCACTACCATCACTACCACACTCACTGTGTACACCACTACCATCACTACCACACTCACTGTGTACACCACTACCACCACTACCATCACCACCACACTCACTGTGTACACCACTACCATCACTACCATCACTACCACACTCACTGTGTACACCACTACCATCACTACCACACTCACTGTGTACACCACTACCATCACTACCATCACTACCACACTCACTGTGTACACCACTACCATCACTACCACACTCACTGTGTACACCACTACTACCACTACCACCACTACCACCACTACCATCACTACCACAGTCACTGTGTACACCACTACCATCACTACCACACTCACTGTCTACACCACTACTACCGCTACCATCACTACCACACTCACTGTGTACACCACTACTACCACTACCATCACTAATTTACCAAGTCGTGCTAATTTAAACTTTAATTTCTAACGTTAACGCTTAAGGAGCTTACGCCACGTGCAGCTACTGTCTCTCAAAAAGAAAGCGAACTTTAGAATTAATGAAATCTACGATAAATGTATCCCTTCAGCAACGGCTATTAAAGCACAATTATCGATTAGACGATGGTAAATATCGATTTTAATTTAAGTTAACAAAAAACGGTGCTAGCGGTCAGCCGACCGCATCATCGCGGCTTAGCCCGGCGGCCCGAACTCTCACCCTGCCCGGTAGCGCCTCGCTAGGAAAACCGTAAGGCTGCGGGCCTACTAACCACAGTGGGGTGGCTTGCCCCGCACCTAATTTCTGTCTCCGCACTATAACCCGACACCAACTCTAATAATCATCATCGTCTACGGGTTATAAAGCAACAAAACAATACAAAGTTAAAAAGCCACGCTTAATTCTCCATAACGTTAAGTCGGCCGAATCACCAAAGACCAGGGCCGGCCGCCCGAACCCTCTCACCCTGCCCGGTAGCCCCTCGCTAGGCAAGGCGTAAGGCTTCGGGCCTACCAACCACAGGTGGTAGCTGGCCAATATCTCGTATTTCTCTGCGCGCTATAACCCGACAACTCAAATTCATCATCGTCGTCATCTCGACAGCCTACAAAGCAACACTTAAACAAAGTCTTTAAAAAAGTCGCGTTAATATATATATTTTTAGCGTGTAGCCGACCGCACCATCGCGGCTTCGCCTTGCCGCCCGAACCCTCACCCCTGCCCGGTAGCCCCTCGCTAGGCAAGCCGTAAGGCTTCGGGCCTACCAACCACAGGGGGTAGCTCAGCCAGTATCTTTAATAACGCGACAATAACTCGAATCATCAGCATCGCTTAGGAAGAAAGCAAAGTTTAAAATCAAACCGCTACCCCCCTTAGAATAACAACAGCAGCGAGTCTTAAATTCATGTTAATCAATAGCCGCATTGACCCGGGCCAGGCTTATTGTAAGGCCTAGTCAGGCAGGCTTTCGTGGATTTGAAAAAAATACATTCACCTTAATAACCTACAATTCTACTTAACCGCTGTTTAAAAAACAACTACTACTGCTTTGCTGTCAGTATTAAATCATCGCGGCGGCGGTGTTTAAACGTGCTAAGTTGTTTTTTTAAATTAATAAACGTTAGCGGGTTGCCACAGCCATCGTGGTGAAAATCCCGCACAAGAGCTGTTAAACATTTTAACGTTTTAAATTATCTCACTCACTCACTCGTCTTAATTATCGTCTTGTTCGCCCTTTAACGTCAAACTCACCGGTCGTGACGCTTTTTGTTGGCGGCGTAGTCGTCCCCGATGTCAACCCGGTGTCGCTTCGACATCGTGGAGGGAGATTGGGGAGGGGGTGATGGTGGTGGTTGTGGTGGTGATGGTGGTAGTTGTGGTGATGGTGGTGAGAGTGGTGTTGGTGGGAGTTGCCAGCAGAGGGCGATAGACGAGAGGGTTGTGTGAGAGGGGAGGGTGTAGGTGGTGGTGGTGATGGTGGTGGTGATGGTGGTGGTGGTGATGGTGGTGGTGGTGATGGTGGTGGTGATGGTGGTGATGGTGGTGGTGATGTTGATGGTGGTGATGGTGGTGGTGGTTGTGATGGTGGTGGTGATGGTGGTGGTGGTGGTGGTGATGTTGATGGTGGTGGTGATGGTGGTGATGGTGCTGGTGATGGTGGTGATGGTGGTGGTGGTGATAGTTGTGGTGGTGATGGTGGTGATGGTGGTGATGATGATGGTGGTGGTGATGGTGGTGATGGTGGTGGTAGTTGTTGTGTTAGTGTTAGTTGTGGTGGTGTTGGTGGTGGTGATGGTGGTGGTGATGGTGGTGGTGGTAGTTGTGTTAGTGTTAGTTGTTGTGGTGTTGGTAGTTGTGGTGGTGATGGTGGTGGTAGTTGTGGTGATGGTGGTGGTGAGGGTGGTGTTGGTGGGAGTTGCCAGCAGAGGGCGATAGAGGTGAGGGTTGTGTGAGAGGGGAGGGTGATGGTGGTGGTGGTGGTGATGGTGGTGGTGATGGTGGTGGTGGTGATGATGATGGTGGTGGTGATGGTGGTGATGGTGGTGGTGATGGTGGTGGTGGTGATGATGGTGGTGGTGATGGTGGTGGTGATGGTGGTGATGGTGGTGGTGATGGTGGTGGTGGTGATGGTGGTGGTGGTGGTGATGGTAGTGGAGATGATGGTGATGGTGGTGATGGTGGTGGTGGTGGTGATGGTGGTGGTGATGGTGGTGGTGATGGTGGTGATGATGGTGGTGGTGATGATGGTGATGGTGGTGATGGTGGTAGTGGTGATGGTGATGATGGTGGTGGTGATGATGGTGGTGGTGATGGTGGTGATGGTGGTGGTAGTGATGATGATGGTGGTGGTGATGTTGATGGTGATGGTGGTGATGTTGATGGTGGTGATGGTAGTGGTGGTAGTTGTGTTAGTGTTAGTTGTGGTGGTAGTTGTGATGGTGGTGGTGATGGTGGGAGTTGCCAGCAGAGGGCGATAGAGGTGAGGGTTGTGTGAGAGGGGAGGGTGTAGGTGGTGGTGGTGATGGTGGTGATGGTGGTGGTGATGGTGGTGGTGGTGATAGTTGTGGTGGTGGTGATGGTGGTGGAGATGATGGTGGTGATGGTGGTGGTGGTGGTGATGGTGGTGATGGTGGTGGTGATGATGGTGGTGATGGTGGTAGTGGTGATGGTGGTGGTGATGATGGTGGTGATGATGGTGATGATGATGGTGGTGGTGATGGTGGTGGTGGTGATGGTGGTGATGGTGGTGGTAGTTGTTGTGTTAGTTGTTGTGGTGGTGGTGATGGTGGTGGTGATGGTGGTGGTGGTAGTTGTGTTAGTGTTAGTTGTTGTGGTGTTGGTAGTTGTGGTGGTGATGGTGGTGGTAGTTGTGGTGATGGTGGTGGTGAGGGTGGTGTTGGTGGGAGTTGCCAGCAGAGGGCGATAGAGGTGAGGGTTGTGTGAGAGGGGAGGGTGTAGGTGGTGGTGATGGTGGTGGTGATGATGATGGTGGTGATGGTGGTGGTGATGGTGGTGGTGGTGATGATGGTGGTGGTGATGGTGGTGGTGATGGTGGTGATGGTGGTGGTGGTGATGGTGGTGGTGGTGATGGTGGTGGTGGTGATGGTAGTGGAGATGATGGTGATGGTGGTGATGGTGGTGGTGGTGATGGTGGTGGTGATGGTGGTGGTGATGGTGGTGATGATGGTGGTGGTGATGATGGTGATGGTGGTGATGGTGGTGGTGGTGATGGTGATGATGGTGGTGGTGATGATGGTGGTGGTGATGGTGGTGATGGTGGTGGTAGTGATGATGATGGTGGTGGTGATGTTGATGGTGATGGTGGTGATGTTGATGGTGGTGATGGTAGTGGTGGTAGTTGTGTTAGTGTTAGTTGTGGTGGTAGTTGTGATGGTGGTGGTGATGGTGGGAGTTGCCAGCAGAGGGCGATAGAGGTGAGGGTTGTGTGAGAGGGGAGGGTGTAGGTGGTGGTGGTGATGGTGGTGATGGTGGTGGTGATGGTGGTGATAGTTGTGGTGGTGGTGATGGTGGTGGAGATGATGGTGGTGATGGTGGTGGTGATGGTGGTGATGGTGGTGGTGATGATGGTGGTGATGGTGGTAGTGGTGATGGTGGTGGTGATGATGGTGGTGATGATGGTGATGATGATGGTGGTGGTGATGGTGGTGATGGTGGTGGTAGTTGTTGTGTTAGTTGTTGTGGTGGTGGTGATGGTGGTGGTGATGGTGGTGGTGGTAGTTGTGTTAGTGTTAGTTGTGGTGGTGGTGATGGTGGTGGTGTTGGTGGTAGTTGTGGTGATGGTGGTGTTGTTAGTTGTGATGGTGGTGGTGGTGTTGGTGGGAGTTGCCAGCAGAGGGCGATAGAGGTGAGGGTTGTGTGAGAGGGGAGGGTGTAGGTGGTGGTGGTGATGGTGGTGATGGTGGTGGTGATGGTGGTGGTGGTAGTTGTTGTGTTAGTTGTGGTGATGGTGGTGGTGATGGTGGTGATGGTGGTGGTGATGGTGGTGGTGATGGTGGTGATGGTGGTGGTTGTGATGGTGGTGGTGATGGTGGTGGTGATCGTGGTGATGATGGTGGTGATGGTGGTGGTGATGGTGATGATAGTGGTGGTGATGGTAGTGGTGATGGTGGTGATGGTGGTGATGATGGTGGTGGTGCTAGTGGTGGTGATCGTGGTGATGATGGTGGTGATGGTGTTGATGGTGGTGTTGATGGTGGTGTTGATGGTGGTGGTGATGGTGGTGGTGATAATGGTGGTGATGGTGGTGGTGATGATGGTGGTGCGGGTGATGGTGATGATGGTGGTGATGGTGTTGATGGTGTTGATGGTGTTGATGGTGGTGGTGATGGTGATGTATAATTACCATGGCATCAAAATCATCATCAGTGATTTTATTACCCTATCATCAACATCATCAGCAACATCACAAACATCATCATCAGTGATTTTATTACCCTATCATCATCAGCAACATCACAAACATCATCATCAGTGATTTTATTACCCTATCATCATCAGCAACATCACCAACATCATCAGCAGTGATTTTATTACCCTATCATCAGCATCATCAGCAGGGATTTTATTACCCTATCATCATCAGTGATTTTATTACCCTATCATCATCAGCAACTTCACCAACATCATCAGCAGTGATTTTATTACCCTATCATCAACATCATCAGCAGTGATTTTATTACCCTATCATCATCAGTGATTTTATTACCTTATCATCAGCGATTTTATTACCCTATCATCATCAGTGATTTTATTACCCTATCATCAGTGATTTTATTACCCTATCATCATCAGTGATTGTATTACCCTATCATCATCAGCAACATCACCAACATCATCAGCAGTGATTTTATTACCCTATCATCAACATCATCAGCAGTGATTTTATTACCCTATCATCATCAGTGATTTTATTACCTTATCATCAGCGATTTTATTACCCTATCATCATCAGTGATTTTATTACCCTATCATCAGTGATTTTATTACCCTATCATCATCAGTGATTGTATTACCCTATCATCATCAGCAACATCACCAACATCATCAGCAGTGATTTTATTACCCTATCATCAACATCATCAGCAGTGATTTTATTACCCTATCATCATCAGTGATTTTATTACCTTATCATCAGCGATTTTATTACCCTATCATCATCAGTGATTTTATTACCCTATCATCATCAGTGATTTTAGTACCTTATCATCAGTGATTTTATTACCCTATCATCATCAGTGATTTTATTACCCTATCATCAGTGATTTTATTACTCTATCATCATCATCATCAGTGATTTTATTACCCTATCATCATCAGCAACATCACCAACATCACCAGCAGTGATTTTATTACCCTATCATCAACATCATCATCAGTGATTTTATTACCCTATCATCATCAGTGATTGTATTACCTTATCATCAGTGATTTTATTACCCTATCATCATCAGTGATTTTATTACCCTATCATCATCAGTGATTTTATTACCTTATCATCAGTGATTTTATTACCCTATCATCATCAGTGATTTTATTACTCTATCATCATCATCAGTGATTTTATTACCCTATCATCATCAGTGATTTTATTACCCTATCATCATCAGTGATTTTATTAGCCTATCATCATCATCATCAGGGATTTTATTACCCTATCATCATCAGCAACATCACCCACATCATGAGCAGTGAGTGCGGGCCAGATCATAATCCGTGGCATAAATTATCATAAATTATCATAAATTACTAATAAATTAACTTCAAACACCACTGCAGTCTCGACCAGCAAATAACATTAACATATCTTTATCATACGATTAACATATCATTAGCATATCATTACATTAACGGTTAACATATCGTGAGGATAAAGTTATCGCGCGATTAACATAACATTACCATGCGCTTAACATATCATTAGCATGTCATTAACCTGCGATGAACGTGGGCATGTCGTTGGCATGTTGATTCGCGTACCTTGTGTAACTTTGTGTATTGGTAGATGCTCATAAATCGTAATTCGCTAGTGAACACCCTCATTATCATATCTCATCTACATCTCATTAGCATCTCATTTGCATCTCGTTTACATCTCATTAACAGGGCACCACCACCACCACCCCACCCGCCCGCGCTCCTCATTGGCCGGGCGAAATTGGCATATTCCGTGGATAAATTAGCATAGCATTACAGAGGCGACCAATCACCGAGCAGCTCATTTGCATATCGTCCATCAAGACTATTAGCATAACGGTCCAATGACGCTACTCACCTACTCACTCACCTACTCACCCACCCACCCACTCACCCACCCACCTACTCACCCACCAACCCACTCACCTACTCACCCACTCACCTACTCACCCACTCACCTACTCACCCACCCACTCACCTACTCACCCACTCACCTACTCACCCACTCACCTACTCACCCAGTCATCTACTCACCCACCCACCCACTCACCTACTCACCCGCTCACCTACTCAACTATCCACCTACTCACCCACTCACCTACTCACCCACTCACCTACTCACCCACCCACCCATTCACCTACTCACCCACTCACCCACTCACACACTCACCTACTCACCCACTCACCTACACACCCATCCACCTGCTCACCCACCTACTCACCCAGCCACCTACTCACCCACCCACCTACTCACCTGCTCACCTACTCACCCACCTACTCACCCAGCCACCTACTCACCCACCCACCTACTCACCCAATCACCTACTCACCCACCTACTCACCCGCTCACCTACTCACCCACTCACCCACTCACCTATCCACCCACTTACCGACTCACCTACCCACCCACCAACCCACCTACTCACCTACCCACTCACCTACTCACCTGCTCACCCACCCACCTACCCATCCACCAACTCACCCACCCGCTCATCTGCTCACCGTGGCGAGTAGGTGAGTGGTGAGTAGGTGAGTAGGTGAGTGGTGAGTGGTGAGTAGGTGAGTGAGTAGGTGAGTGGAGAGTGGTGAGTGAGTAGGTGAGTGAATGAGTAGGTGAGTGGTGAGCAGGTGAGTGGTGAGTGAGTAGGTGAGTGAGTAGGTGAGTGGTGAGTAGGTGAGCGAGTGGTAAGTGAGTAGGTGAGTGAGTGAGTAGGTGAGTGAGTGAGTAGGTGAGTGAGTAGGTGAGTGGTGAGTAGGTGAGCGAGTGGTGAGTGAGTAGGTGAGTGAGTAGGTGAGTGAGTGAGTGAGTAGGTGAGTGAGTGAGTAGGTGAGTGAGTAGGTGAGTCGTGAGTGAGTAGGTGAGTAGGTGAGTGAGAAGGTGAGTGATGAGTGGGTGAGTAGGTGAGTGAGTAGGTGAGTGAGTGAGAAGGTGAGTGGTGAGTCGTGAGTGAGTAGGTGAGTGAGTCGGTGAGTGAGTAGGTGAGTGAGTAAGTAGGTGAGTGGTGAGTCGGTGAGTGAGTGAGTAGGTGAGTGAGTAGGTGAGTGAGTAGGTGAGTGAGTGAGTAGGTGAGTGAGTACGTGAGTGGTGAGTGGTGAGTGAGTAGGTGAGTGGTGAGTGAGTAGGTGAGTGAGCAGGTGAGTGAGTGAGTAGGTGAGTGAGTGAGCAGGTGAGTGAGTGAGTAGGTGAGTGAGTGAGTAGGTGAGTGAGTAGGTCAGTCGTGAGTGGTGAGTGAGTGGTGAGTGAGTGAGTAGGTGCGTGGTGAGTAGGTGAGTGAGTAGGTGAGTGAGTGAGTAGGTGATGGAGTAAGTAGGTGAGTGGTGAGTGAGTAGGTGAGTGAGTAGGTGAGTGAGTGAGTAGGTGATGGAGTAAGTAGGTGAGTGGTAAGTGAGTAGGTGAGTGAGTGAGTGGGTGAGTGAGTGAGTAGGTGAGTGGTGAGTGAGGAGGTGAGTGAGTGAGTAGGTGAGTGAGTAGGTGAGTGAGTAAGTGAGTGAGTGAGTAGGTGAGTGAATAGGTGAGTGAGTGAGTGGGTCAGTCGTGAGTGGTGAGTGAGTGGTGAGTGAGTGAGTAGGTGAGTGAGTGAGTAGGTGAGTGAGTATGTGAGTGGTGAGTAGGTGAGTGGTGAGTGAGTAGGTGAGTGAGTAGGTGCGTGAGTGAGTAGGTGAGTGAGTGGGTAGGTGATGGAGTAAGTAGGTGAGTGGTGAGTGAGTGAGTAGGTGAGTGGTGAGTGAGTGAGTAGGTGAGTGAGTAGGTGCGTGAGTGAGTAGGTGAGTGAGTGGGTAGGTGATGGAGTAAGTAGGTGAGTGGTGAGTGAGTGAGTAGGTGAGTGGTGAGTGGTGAGTAGGTGAGTGAGTGAGTAGGTGCGTGGTGAGTGAGTAGGTGAGTGGTGAGTAGGTGAGTGGTGAGTAGGTGAGTGGTGAGTGAGTAGGTGAGTGGTGAGTAGGTGAGTGGTGAGCGTGGTGGTGAGGAGGCTGCTATCTTGAGGTGGTGAGGTTGGTGAGTAATTCCATCTTCCTGTCAGTCTGCCACTTGGTGAGAAGCTCAACAGCGGTTTTACCATCCTGCAGAACAGCACTCACCACTAGTACACTCACCACTAGTACACTCACCACTAGTACACTCACCACTACACTCACCACTAGTACACTCACCACTAGTACACTCACCACTAGTACACTCACCACTAGTACACTCACTCACCACTAGTACACTCACCACTAGTACACTCACCACTAGTACACTCACCACTACACTCACCACTACACTCACCACTAGTACACTCACCACTAGTACACTCACCACTAGTACACTCACCACTAGTACACTCACCACTACACTCACCACTCACACTCACCACTACACTCACCACTAGTACACTCACCACTCACCACTAGTACACTCACCACTAGTACACTCACCACTAGTACACTCACCACTCACCACACACTCACCACTAGTACACTCACCACTAGTACACTCACCACTAGTACACTCACCACTACACTCACCATTAGTACACTCACCACTAGTACACTCACCACTAGTACACTCACCACTAGTACACTCACCACTAGTACACTCACCACTACACTCACCACTAGTACACTCACCACTAGTACACTCACCACTAGTACACTCACCACTACACTCACCACTAGTACACTCACCACTAGTACACTCACCACTAGTACACTCACCACTAGTACACTCACCACTAGTACACTCACCACTAGTACACTCACCACTAGTACACTCACCACTAGTACACTCACCACTAGTACACTCACCACTAGTACACTCACCACTAGTACACTCACCACTAGTACACTCACCACTAGTACACTCACCACTACACTCACCATTAGTACACTCACCACTAGTACACTCACCACTACACTCACCACTAGTACACTCACCACTAGTACACTCACCACTAGTACACTCACCACTAGTACACTCACCACTACACTCACCACTAGTACACTCACCACTAGTAGACTCACCACTAGTACACTCACCACTAGTACACTCACCACTAGTACACTCACCACTAGTACACTCACCACTAGTACACTCACCACTAGTACACTCACCACTAGTACACTCACCACTATACTCACCACTAGTACACTCACCACTAGTACACTCACCACTACACTCACCACTACACTCACCACTAGTACACTCACCACTAGTACACTCACCACTACACTCACCACTGCACACAATAGTACACTCACCACTAGTACACTCACCACTAGTACACTCACCCACTAGTACACTCACCACACACTCACTAGTACACTCACCACTAGTACACTCACCACTACACTCACCACTACACTCACTAGTACACTCACCACTAGTACACTCACCACTACACTCACCACTAGTACACTCACCACTAGTACACTCACCACTACACTCACTAGTACACTCACCACTAGTACACTCACCACTAGTACACTCACCACACACTCACCACTAGTACACTCGCCACTAGTACACTCACCACTAGTACACTCACCACTAGTACACTCACTCACTAGTACACTCACTCACCACTAGTACACTCACCACTAGTACACTCACCACTAGTACACTCACCACTACACTCACCACTAGTACACTCACCACTAGTACACTCACCACTACACTCAGCACTAGAATACTCACCACTAGTACACTCACCACTAGTACACTCACCACTAGTACACTCACCACTAGCACACTCACCACTCACACTCACCACTAGTACACTCACCACTCACACTCACCACTAGTACACTCACCACTAGTACACTCACCACTAGTACACTCACCACTACACTCACCACTACAATCACCACCACTACACTCACCACTACACTCACCACTAGTACACTCACCACTAGTACACTCAACACTACACTCACCACTAGTACACTCACCACTAGTACACTCACCACTACACTCACCACTAGTACACTCACCACTAGTACACCCACCACTAGTACACTCACCACTACACTCACCACTAGTACACTCACCACTACACTCACCACTAGTACACTCACCACTACACTCACCACTAGTACACTCACCACTAGTACACTCACCACTAGTACACTCACTAGTACACTCACCACTAGTACACTCACCACTACACTCACCACTACTACACTCACCACTAGTACACTCATCACTAGTACACTCACCACTACACTCACCACTAGTACACTCACCACTAGTACACTCACCACTACACTCACCACTAGTACACTCACCACTAGTACACTCACCACTACACTCACCACTAGTACACTCACCACTACACTCACCACTAGTACACTCACCACTAGTACACTCACCACTAGTACACTCACCACTACACTCACCACTAGTACACTCACCACTAGTACACTCACCACTACACTCACCACAAGTACACTCACCACTACACTCACCACTAGTACACTCACCACTAGTACACTCACCACTACACTCACCACTAGTACACTCACCACTAGTACACTCACCACTAGTACACTCACCACTACACTCACCACTAGAACACTCACCACTAGTACACTCACCACTAGTACACTCACCACTAGTACACTCACCAGTACACTCACCACTAGTACACTCACCACTACACTCACTCACTCACCACTAGTACACTCACCACTACACTCACCACTACACTCACCACTAGTACACTCACCACTACACTCACCACTAGTGGTGAGTGTAGTGGTGAGTGTACTAGTGGTGAGTGTACTAGTGGTGAGTGTACTAGTGGTGAGTGAGTGGTGAGTGTACTAGTGGTGAGTGAGTGAGTGTAGTGGTGAGTGTACTAGTGGTGAGTGTACTAGTGGTGAGTGTACTAGTGGTGAGTGTACTAGTGGTGAGTGGTGAGTGTACTAGTGGTGAGTGTACTAGTGGTGAGTGTACTAGTGGTGAGTGAGTGTAGTGGTGAGTGAGTGTACTAGTGGTGAGTGTACTAGTGGTGAGTGAGTGCAGTGGTGAGTGTACTAGTGGTGAGTGTACTAGTGGTGAGTGTACTAGTGGTAAGTGAGTGGTGAGTGTACTAGTGGTGAGTGAGTGAGTGTAGTGGTGAGTGTACTAGTGGTGAGTGAGTGTACTAGTGGTGAGTGTACTAGTGGTGAGTGTACTAGTGGTGAGTGAGTGTAGTGGTGAGTGTAGTGGTGAGTGAGTGTACTAGTGGTGAGTGTACTAGTGGTGAGTGTGTGGTGAGTGAAGATTGTAGTGGTGAGTGTAGTGGTGAGTGTACTAGTGGTGAGTGTACTAGTGGTGAGTGTAGTGGTGGTGAGTGTACTAGTGGTGAGTGTACTAGTGGTGAGTGTACTTGTGTTGAGTGTAGTGGTGAGTGTAGTGGTGAGTGTACTAGTGGTGAGTGTGGTGAGTGAGTGGTGAGTGTACTAGTGGTGAGTGAGTGTACTAGTGGTGAGTGTACTAGTGGTGAGTGTACTAGTGGTGAGTGTACTAGTGTGTGGTGAGTGTAGTGGTGAGTGTACTAGTGGTGAGTGTAGTAGTGAGTGTAGTGGTGAGTGTACTAGTGGTGAGTGTACTAGTGGTGAGTGTACCAGTGGTGAGTGTACTAGTGGTGAGTGTACTCGTGGTGAGTGTACTAGTGGTGAGTGTACTAGTGGTGAGTGAGTGTACTAGTGGTGAGTGTACTAGTGAGTGAGTGTAGTGGTGAGTGTACTAGTGGTGAGTGAGTGTACTAGTGGTGAGTGTACTAGTGGTGAGTGTACTAGTGGTGAGTGTACTAGTGAGTGAGTGTACTAGTGGTGAGTGTACTAGTGGTGAGTGAGTGTACTAGTGGTGAGTGTACTAGTGGTGAGTGTACTAGTGGTTAGTGTACTAGTGGTGAGTGTACTGGTGGTGAGTGTACTAGTGGTGAGTGTACTAGTGGTGAGTGTACTAGTGGTGAGTGTAGTGGTGAGTGTACTAGTGGTGAGTGTGGTGAGTGAGTGGTGAGTGTACTAGTGGTGAGTGAGTGTACTAGTGGTGAGTGTACTAGTGGTGAGTGTACTAGTGGTGAGTGTACTAGTGGTGAGTGAGTGAGTGTACTAGTGGTGAGTGAGTGTACTAGTGGTGAGTGTACTAGTGGTGAGTGTACTAGTGGTGAGTGTACTAATGGTGAGTGTACTAGTGTGTGGTGAGTGTAGTGGTGAGTGTACTAGTGGTGAGTGTACTAGTGGTGAGTGAGTGTACTAGTGGTGAGTGTACTAGTGGTGAGTGTACTCGTGGTGAGTGTACTAGTGGTGAGTGTACTAGTGGTGAGTGTACTAGTGGTGAGTGAGTGGTGAGTGTACTAGTGGTGAGTGTAGTGGTTAGTGTAGTGGTGGTGAGTGAGTGTACTAGTGGTGAGTGTAGTGGTGAGTGTAGTGGTGAGTGTACTAGTGGTGAGTGTACTAGTGGTGAGTGTGTGGTGAGTTGTGATTGTAGTGGTGAGTGTAGTGGTGAGTGTACTAGTGGTGAGTGTACTAGTGGTGAGTGTACTAGTGGTGAGTGTACTAGTGGTGAGTGTAGTGGTGAGTGTAGTGGTGAGTGTACTAGTGGTGAGTGTGGTGAGTGAGTGGTGAGTGTACTAGTGGTGAGTGTACTAGTGGTGAGTGTACTAGTGGTGAGTGTACTAGTGTGTGGTGAGTGTAGTGGTGAGTGTACTAGTGGTGAGTGTACTAGTGGTGAGTGAGTGTACTAGTGGTGAGTGTACTAGTGGTGAGTGTACTAGTGGTGAGTGTACTCGTGGTGAGTGTACTAGTGGTGAGTGTACTAGTGGTGAGTGAGTGTACTAGTATTGAGTGTACTAGTGGTGAGTAAGTGTACTAGTGGTGAGTGTACTAGTGAGTGAGTGTAGTGGTGAGTGTACTAGTGGTGAGTGAGTGTACTAGTGGTGAGTGTACTAGTGGTGAGTGTACTAGTGGTGAGTGTAGTGGTGAGTGTACTAGTGGTGAGTGTACTAGTGGTGAGTGTACTGGTGGTGAGTGTAGTGGAGAGTGTACTGGTGGTGAGTGTTTGGTGAGTGTACTAGTGAGTGTATTAGTGGTGAGTGTACTAGTGGTGAGTGGTGAGTGTACTAGTGGTGAGTGTAATAGTGGTGAGTGTACTAGTGGTGAGTGTAATAGTGGTGAGTGTAGTGGTGAGTGTACTAGTGGTGAGTGAACTAGTGGTGAGTGTACTAGTGGTGAGTGAGTGTAGTGGTGAGTGTAGTGGTGAGTGAGTGTACTAGTGGTGAGTGAGTGTACTAGTGAGTGAGTGTAGTGGTGAGTGAGTGTACTAGTGGTGAGTGAGTGCAGTGGTGAGTGTACTAGTGGTGAGTGTACTAGTGGTGAGTGTACTAGTGGTGAGTGTGTGGTGAGTGGTGAGTGTACTAGTGGTGAGTGTACTAGTGGTGAGTGTACTAGTGGTGAGTGAACTAGTGGTGAGTGAGTGTAGTGGTGAGTGTAGTGGTGAGTAAGTGTACTAGTGGTGAGTGGTGAGTGTACTAGTGGTGAGTGAGTGGTGAGTGTACTAGTGGTGAGTGTACTAGTGGTGAGTGTGTGGTGAGTGGTGAGTGTACTAGTGGTGAGTGTACTAGTGGTGAGTGGTGAGTGTACTAGTGGTGAGTGTGTGGTGAGTGGTGAGTGTACTGGTGGTGAGTGAGTGGTGAGTGTACTAGTGGTGAGTGAGTGGTGAGTGTACTAGTGGTGAGTGTAGTGGTGAGTGTACTAGTGGTGAGTGTACTAGTGGTGAGTGAGTGAGTGTAGTGGTGAGTGTACTAGTAGTGAGTGTACTAGTGGTGAGTTTGTGGTGAGTGGTGAGTGTACTAGTGGTGAGTGAGTGGTGAGTGTACTAGTGGTGAGTGTGTGGTGAGTGGTGAGTGTACTGGTGGTGAGTGAGTGAGTGAGTGGTGAGTGTGTAGTGGTGAGTGGTGAGTGTACTAGTGGTGAGTGTACTAGTGGTAAGTGAGTGAGTGAGTGGTGAGTGTACTAGTGGTGAGTGTACTAGTGGTGAGTGAGTGGTGAGTGTACTAGTGGTGAGTGAGTGGTGAGTATACTAGTGGTGAGTGTAGTGGTGAGTGGTGAGTGTACTAGTGGTGAGTGTACTAGTAGTGAGTGTACTGGTGGTGAGTGAGTGGTGAGTGTACTAGTGGTGAGTGTAGTGGTGAGTGTACTAGTGGTGAGTGTGTGGTGAGTGAGTGGTGAGTGTAGTGGTGAGTGTACTAGTGGTGAGTGTAGTAGTGAGTGTACTAGTGGTGAGTGTACTAGTGGTGAGTGTGTGGTGAGTGGTGAGTGTACTGGTGGTGAGTGTAGTAGTGAGTGTACTAGTGGTGAGTGTGTGGTGAGTGGTGAGTGTACTGGTGGTGAGTGTAGTAGTGAGTGTACTAGTGGTGAGTGAGTGGTGAGTGTACTAGTGGTGAGTGTGTGGTGAGTGAGTGGTGAGTGAGTGGTGAGTGTGTGGTGAGTGAGTGGTGATTGTGTGGTGAGTGAGTGGTGAGTGTACTAGTGGTGAGTGTAGTGGTGAGTGAGTCAGTGGTGAGTGTACTAGTGGTGAGTGTACTAGTGGTGAGTGTGTGGTGAGTGGTGAGTGTACTAGTGGTGAGTGTAGTGGTGAGTGTACTAGTGGTGAGTGTACAAGTGGTGAGTGTACTAGTGGTGAGTGTGTGGTGAGTGAGTGGTGAGTGTGTGGTGAGTGTACTAGTGGTGAGTGTACTAGTGAATGTACTAGTGGTGAGTGTACTAGTGGTGAGTGTAGTGGTGAGTGTACAAGTGGTGAGTGTACTAGTGGTGAGTGAGTGGTGAGTGTACTAGTGGTAAGTGAGTGAGTGAGTGGTGAGTGTACTAGTGGTGAGTGTACTGGTGGTGAGTGTGTGGTGAGTGGTGAGTGTACTAGTGGTGAGTGTACTAGTGGTGAGTGAGTGGTGAGTGTACTAGTGGTGAGTGTACTGGTGGTGAGTGTAGTGGTGAGTGAGTGAGTGGTGAGTGTACTAGTGGTGAGTGTGTGGTGAGTGAGTGGTGAGTGTAGTGGTGGTGAGTGAGTGGTGAGTGAGTGGTGAGTAACTTACACAGTTCTTGCACGTGGTGATGGCTCCATGCAGGATGAGAATCTTGGCCACACGAAGTCGCCCTCCCCTCAGAGCATCGTGAAGAGGGGTGTCTCCTTCCTACACTCACCACCACCACACTCACCATACTCACCACTAGTACACTCACCACTACACTCACCACCACACTCACCACTACACTCACCCACTCACTCACTCAGTCACCCACTCACTCACTCACCCACTCACTCACTCACCTAGTCTCCTTCCTACACTCACCACCACACACTCACCACACACACTCACCATACTCACCACACTCACCACTATACTCACCACTAGTACACTCACCACTAGTACACTCACCACACTCACCACTACACTCACCACACTCATCACTATACTCACCACACTCATCACTAGTACACTCAACACTACACTCACTCACTCAGTCACTCACTCACTCAGTCACTCACTCACCCACTCACTCACTCACCTAGTCTCCTTCCTACACTCACCACCACCACACTCACCATACTCACCACACTCACCACTATACTCACCACCACACTCACCACTAGTACACTCACCACTACACTCACCCACTCACTCACTCAGTCACCTAGTCTCCTTCCAACACTCACCACCACACTCACCACACTCACCACTACACTCACCACCACACTCACCACTACACTCACTCACTCAGTCAGTCAGTCACTCACTCACTCACCCACTCACTCACTCACCCACTCACCTAGTCTCTTTCCTACACTCACCACCACACTCACCACTAGTACACTCACCACTACACTCACCACCACACTCACCACTACACTCACCCACTCACTCACTCAGTCACCCACTCACTCACTCACCCACTCACTCACTCACCTAGTCTCCTTCCTACACTCACCACCACACTCACCACTAGTACACTCACCACTACACTCACCACCACACTCACCACTACACTCACCCACTCACCCACTCACTCACTCACCCACTCACTCACTCACCCACTCACTCACTCACCTAGTCTCCTTCCTACACTCACCACACACACTCACCATACTCACCACACTCACCACTAGTACACTCAACACTACACTCACTCACTCAGTCAGTCACTCACCCAGTCACTCAGTCACTCACCTAGTCTCCTTCCTACACTCACCACTACCACACTCACCACTAGTACACTCACCACTATACTCACCACTAGTACACTCACCACTAGTACACTCCCCACTAGTACACTCACCACTAGTACACTCACCACTACACTCACCACTAGTACACTCACCACTACACTCACCACTAGTACACTCACCACTAGTACACTCACCCACTCACTCACTCAGTCACCCACTCACTCACTCAGTCACCCACTCACTCACTCACCTAGTCTCCTTCCTACAATCGCCACCACACACTCACATACTCACCACACTCACCACTACACTCACCACCACACTCACCACTAGTACACTCACCACTACACTCACCCACTCACTCACTCAGTCACCCACTCACTCACTCAGTCACCCACTCACTCACTCACTCACCTAGTCTCCTTCCTACAATCACCACCACACACTCACCATACTCACCACACTCACCACTACACTCACCACCACACACACCACTAGTACACTCACCACTACACTCACCCACTCACTCACTCAGTCACCCACTCACTCACTCAGTCACCCACTCACTCACTCACCTAGTCTCCTTCCTACACTCACCACCACACTCACCACTCACCACTACACTCACCACCACACTCACCACTAGTACACTCACCACTACACTCACCCACTCACTCACTCAGTCACCCACTCACTCACTCACTAACCCACTCACTCACTCACCTAGTCTCCTTCCTACACTCACCACCACACACTCACCATACTCACCACACTCACCACTACACTCACCACCACACTCACCACTAGTACACTCACCACTACACTCACCCACTCACTCACTCAGTCACCTAGTCTCCTTCCAACACTCACCACCACACTCACCACACTCACCACTACACTCACCACCACACTCACCACTACACTCACTCACTCAGTCAGTCACTCACTCACTCACCCACTCACTCACTCACCCACTCACCTAGTCTCTTTCCTACACTCACCACCACACTCACCACTAGTACACTCACCACTACACTCACCACTACACTCACCACTAGTACACTCACCACTACACTCACCCACTCACTCACTCACCCACTCACTCAGTCACCCACTCACTCACTCACTCACCCACTCACTCACTCAGTCACCCACTCACTCACTCACACACCCACTCACTCACCCACCCACTCACCCACTCACCCACTCACTCACCCACTCACGCACCCACCCACTCACTCACTCACCCACTCACCCACTCACTCACCCACCCACTCACTCACTCACCCACTCACCCACTCACTCACTCACCCACTCACTCACTCACCCACTCACCCACTCACTCACTCACACACTCACCTAGTCTCCTTCCTACACTCACCACCACACTCACCACACTCACCACTACACTCACCACCACACTCACCATACTCACCACTACACTCACCACCACACTCACCACTAGTACACTCACCAACACACTCACCACTAGTATACTCACCACTATACTCACCACTACACTCACCACTACACTCACCCACTCACTCACTCAGTCACTCACTCACTCACTCACCCACTCACCCACTCACTCACACACTCACCTAGTCTCCTTCCTACACTCACCACCACACACTCACCACACTCACCACTAGTACACTCACCACCACACTCACCATACTCACCACTAGTACACTCACCCACTCACTCACTCAGTCACCCACTCACACACTCACCTAGTCTCCTTCCTACACTCACCACCATACTCACCATACTCACCACTACACTCACCCACTCACTCAGTCACGCAGTCACTCACTCACCCACTCACTCACTCACCCACTCACTCACTCACTCACCCACTCACCCACTCACTCACTCACCCACTCACTCACTCACCCACTCACTCACACACTCACCTAGTCTCCTTCCTAAACTCACCATACACTCACCAGACTCACCACTAGTACACTCACCACCACACTCACCATACTCACTCACACACTCACCTAGTCTCCTTCCTACACTCACCACCACACACTCACCATACTCACCACTAGTACACTCACCAGTACACTCACCCACTCACTCACTCAGTCACCCACTCACTCACTCACCAACTCACTCACTCACTCACCTAGTCTCCTTCCTACACTCACCACCACACTCACCACTAGTACACTCACCACA
>NW_027422636.1:403705-568300 GCF_048934315.1 Petromyzon marinus | reverse complement strand
GCCTGCCGCGTCGTCTCGGCCGCGCCGCCGCTCTGACCGCCGCGGCGCTCAGCGCCCTCGTGGGCCGCGTCCGGCGGAGCGGCCGGCACCACGTGGGAGAAGGCCCCCAACACCACCACCAGCACCAGCACCACGACCACGACCAGCGGCACCACGGTGGAGAAGGCCCCCAACACCACCACCACCAGCACCACGACCACGACCAGCGGCACCACGGTGGGAGAAGGCCCCCAACACCACCACCACCAGCACCACGACCACGACCAGCGGCACCACGTGGGAGAAGGCCCCCACCAACAGCACCACGTGGGAGAAGGCCCCCACCAACAGCACCACGTGGGAGAAGGCCCCCACCAACAGCACCACGTGGGAGAAGGCCCCCACCAACAGCACCACGTGGGAGAAGGCCCCCACCAACAGCACCACGTGGGAGAAGGCCCCCACCAACAGCACCACGTGGGAGAAGGCCCCCACCACCACCAGCACCACCACGACCACGACCAGCGGCACCACGTGGGAGAAGGCCCCCACCACCACCAGCACCACCACCACGACCACGACCAGCGGCACCACGTGGGAGAAGGCCCCCAACACCACCACCAGCACCAGCACCACGACCGGCACGGTGGGAGCGGGCGACTGGTGACGACCGTGGCGGTGGACGGCAGCGTCTACAAACACCACCCCACGTGAGGGAGAGACGGGCACCGGGAGGGGGACGGGGGGACACGGGCACAGAGAGACCCATAGAGACACACACACATAGAGACCCACACACACAGAGACCCACAGAGACCCACAGAGACACACAGAGACACACAGAGACCCATAGAGACACACACACATAGAGACCCACATTCATAGAGACCCACACACATAGAGACCCACACACACAGAGACCCACACACATAGAGACCCACACACACAGAGACCCACAGAGACACACAGAGACACATAGAGAAACCACAGAGACCCACAGAGACCCACAGAGACCCACAGAGACACACAGAGACCCACAGAGACCCACAGAGACTCACAGAGACCCACAGAGACCCACAGAGAACCACAGAGACCCACACTCACAGAGACCCACAGAGACCCACAGAGACCCACACTCACAGAGACCCACAGAGACCCACAGAGACCCACAGAGAGACACACACAGAGACCCACAGAGACCCACAGAGACCCACACTCACAGAGAGAGACCCACAGAGACCCACACTCACAGAGACCCACAGAGACCCACACTCACAGAGACCCACAGAGACCCACACACACAGAGACCCACACTCACAGAGACCCACAGAGACCCACACACACAGAGACCCACACTCTCAGAGACCCACAGAGACCCACACACACAGAGACCCACACTCTCAGAGACCCACAGAGACCCACACACACAGAGACCCACACTCACAGAGACCCACAGAGACCCACACACACAGAGACCCACACTCACAGAGACCCACACTCACAGAGACCCACAGAGACCCACAGAGACCCACACTCACAGAGACCCACAGAGACCCACACTCACAGAGACCCACAGAGACCCACACACACAGAGACCCACACTCACAGAGACCCACACACACAGAGACCCACACTCTCAGAGACCCACAGAGACCCACACACACAGAGACCCACACTCACAGAGACCCACAGAGACCCACACACACAGAGACCCACACTCACAGAGACCCACAGAGACCCACAGAGACCCACGCTCATAGAGACCCACACACACAGAGACCCACACACACAGAGACCCACACACACAAAGACCCACACACACAGAGACCCACACTCACAGAGACCCACACACACAGAGACCCACAGAGACCCACACACACAGAGACCCACAGAGACACACACACACAGAGACCCACACTTACAGAGACCCACACACACAGAGACCCACACACACAGAGACCCACAGAGACCCACACACACAGAGACCCACACACACAGAGACCCACACTCACAGAGACCCACAGAGACCCACACACACAGAGACCCACACTCACAGAGACCCACAGAGATCCACACTCTCAGAGACCCACAGAGACCCACACTCACAGAGACCCACACTCACAGAGACCCACACACACAGAGACCCACAGAGACCCACAGAGACCCACAGAGACCCACACACACAGAGACCCACAGAGACCCACACTCACAGAGACCCACACTCACAGAGACCCACACACACAGAGACCCACACACACAGAGACCCACAGAGACCCACACTCACAGAGACCCACACTCACAGAGACCCACACTTACAGAGACCCACACACACAGAGACCCACACACACAGAGACCCACAGAGACCCACACACACAGAGACCCACACACACAGAGACCCACACTCACAGAGACCCACAGAGACCCACACACACAGAGACCCACACTCACAGAGACCCACAGAGATCCACACTCTCAGAGACCCACAGAGACCCACACTCACAGAGACCCACACACACAGAGACCCACACACATAGAGACCCACAGAGACAACACTCACAGAGACCCACAGAGACCCACACACACAGAGACCCACACACACAGAGACCCACACACACAGAGACCCACAGAGACAGAGACCCACAGAGACCCACACTCACAGAGACCCACAGAGACCCACACTCACAGAGACCCACAGAGACCCACACTCACAGAGACCCACACTCACAGAGACCCACAGAGACCCACAGAGACCCACACACACAGAGACCCACACACACAGAGACCCACACTCACAGAGACCCACAGAGATCCACACTCTCAGAGACCCACAGAGACCCACACTCACAGAGACCCACACACACAGAGACCCACACACACAGAGACCCACACTCACAGAGACCCACAGAGACCCACACTCTCAGAGACCCACAGAGACCCACACACACAGAGACCCACAGAGACCCACACACACAGAGACCCACACACACAGAGACCCACACTCACAGAGACCCACAGAGACCCACACACACAGAGACCCACACTCACAGAGACCCACAGAGATCCACACTCTCAGAGACCCACAGAGACCCACACTCACAGAGACCCACACACACAGAGACCCACACACACAGAGACCCACACTCACAGAGACCCACAGAGATCCACACTCTCAGAGACCCACAGAGACCCACACTCACAGAGACCCACAGAGACCCACACTCACAGAGACCCACACTCACAGAGACCCACACACAGAGACCCACAGAGACCCACACCCACAGAGACCCACACTCACAGAGACCCACAGAGATCCACACCCATAGAGACCCACAGAGACCCACACTCACAGAGACCCACAGAGATCCACACTCTCAGAGACCCACAGAGACCCACACTCACAGAGACCCACACACACAGAGACCCACAGAGACCCACACACACAGAGACCCACACACACAGAGACCCACACACACAGAGACCCACAGAGACCCACACTCACAGAGACCCACAGAGACCCACACTCACAGAGACCCACAGAGACCCACACTCACAGAGACCCACAGAGACCCACACTCACAGAGACCCACACTCACAGAGACCCACACTCACAGAGACCCACAGAGACCCACAGAGACCCACACACACAGAGACCCACACACACAGAGACCCACACTCACAGAGACCCACAGAGATCCACACTCTCAGAGACCCACAGAGACCCACACTCACAGAGACCCACAGAGACCCACACTCAAAGAGACCCACACACACAGAGACCCACACACACAGAGACCCACACACAGAGACCCACAGAGACCCACACCCACAGAGACCCACACTCACAGAGACCCACAGAGATCCACACTCTCAGAGACCCACAGAGACCCACACTCACAGAGACCCACACACACAGAGACCCACACACACAGAGACCCACACTCACAGAGACCCACAGAGACCCACACTCACAGAGACCCACACTCACAGAGACCCACACTCATAGAGACCCACACTCTCAGAGACCCACAGAGACCCACACTCACAGAGACCCACACTCACAGAGACCCACAGAGACCCACACTCACAGAGACCCACACTCACAGAGACCCACACACACACAGACCCACAGAGACCCACACTCACAGAGACCCACACCCACAGAGACCCACACTCATAGAGACCCTCAGAGACCCACACACACAGAGACCCACAGAGACCCACACACACAGAGACCCACACTCACAGAGACCCACACTCACAGAGACCCACACACACAGAGACCCACACACACAGAGACCCACAGAGACCCACACACACACAGACCCACACTCACAGAGACCCACAGAGACCCACAGAGACCCACACACACAGAGACCCACACACACAGAGACCCACAGAGACCCACACTCATAGAGACCCACACACACAGAGACCCACACTCACAGAGACCCACACACACAGAGACCCACACTCACAGAGACCCACACACACAGAGACCCACACACACAGAGACCCACAGAGACCCACACTCATAGAGACCCACACACACAGAGACCCACACTCACAGAGACCCACACTCACAGAGACCCACACACACAGAGACCCACACTCACAGAGACCCACACACACAGAGACCCACACACACAGAGACCCACACTCACAGAGACCCACACTCACAGAGACCCACAGAGACCCACACTCACAGAGACCCACAGAGACCCACACTCACAGAGACCCACACTCACAGAGACCCACACTCACAGAGACCCACAGAGACCCACAGAGACCCACACACACAGAGACCCACACACACAGAGACCCACACTCACAGAGACCCACAGAGATCCACACTCTCAGAGACCCACAGAGACCCACACTCACAGAGACCCACAGAGACCCACACTCAAAGAGACCCACACACACAGAGACCCACACACACAGAGACCCACACACAGAGACCCACAGAGACCCACACCCACAGAGACCCACACTCACAGAGACCCACAGAGATCCACACTCTCAGAGACCCACAGAGACCCACACTCACAGAGACCCACACACACAGAGACCCACACACACAGAGACCCACACTCACAGAGACCCACAGAGACCCACACTCACAGAGACCCACACTCACAGAGACCCACACTCATAGAGACCCACACTCTCAGAGACCCACAGAGACCCACACTCACAGAGACCCACACTCACAGAGACCCACAGAGACCCACACTCACAGAGACCCACACTCACAGAGACCCACACACACACAGACCCACAGAGACCCACACTCACAGAGACCCACACCCACAGAGACCCACACTCATAGAGACCCTCAGAGACCCACACACACAGAGACCCACAGAGACCCACACACACAGAGACCCACACTCACAGAGACCCACACTCACAGAGACCCACACACACAGAGACCCACACACACAGAGACCCACAGAGACCCACACACACACAGACCCACACTCACAGAGACCCACAGAGACCCACAGAGACCCACACACACAGAGACCCACACACACAGAGACCCACAGAGACCCACACTCATAGAGACCCACACACACAGAGACCCACACTCACAGAGACCCACACACACAGAGACCCACACTCACAGAGACCCACACACACAGAGACCCACACACACAGAGACCCACAGAGACCCACACTCATAGAGACCCACACACACAGAGACCCACACTCACAGAGACCCACACTCACAGAGACCCACACACACAGAGACCCACACTCACAGAGACCCACACACACAGAGACCCACACACACAGAGACCCACACTCACAGAGACCCACACTCACAGAGACCCACAGAGACCCACACTCACAGAGACACACAGAGACCCACATACTCAATCCTCTCCCCCCACCACCACCCCCCCACCACCACCCCCCCCACACCCCCCACCACTCCCCCCCACCACCCCCACCCCCACCCACACCGCAGCTTCTCCGCTCTGCTCCAGTCGACGCTCCGTCGCCTCGCCCCCGATTTCGACCTCCGCTTTGCCCGCTCGGAGGACGGCAGCGGCAAGGGAGCGGCCATGGTGACGGCGGTGGCGGCGAGGCTCGCCGAGCGGCGCCGGCGCCTCGACGCGGCGCTGGCGCCGCTGGCGACGGGCGCCGAGCTCCTGCTCGCAGTCAAGCGGCTCGTGGGCCTCGCCATGGCCCGGGGCCTGTCCAGGGCCACGCACGAGGGGGCCCCCGTCGCCATGCTGCCCACGTTCGTGCGGCGCACGCCCAGCGGGAGGGGTGCGGGGAGCACGCGGGGAGAGAGAGAGAGAGAGACACGCCGGGGAGAGAGAGAGACACGCGGGGAGAGAGAGAGACACGCCGGGGAGAGAGAGAGACACGCGGGGAGAGAGAGAGACACGCGGGGAGAGAGAGAGACACGCGGGGAGAGAGAGAGACACGCCGGGGAGAGAGAGAGACACGCGGGGAGAGAGAGAGACACGCGGGGAGAGAGAGAGACACGCGGGGAGAGAGAGAGACACGCCGGGGAGAGAGAGAGACACGCGGGGAGAGAGAGAGAGAGACACGCCGGGGAGAGAGAGAGACACGCGGGGAGAGAGAGAGACACGCCGGGGAGAGAGAGAGACACGCGGGGAGAGAGAGAGACACGCGGGGAGAGAGAGAGACACGCGGGGAGAGAGAGAGACACGCCGGGGAGAGAGAGAGACACGCGGGGAGAGAGAGAGACACGCGGGGAGAGAGAGAGACACGCGGGGAGAGAGAGAGACACGCCGGGGAGAGAGAGAGACACGCGGGGAGAGAGAGAGAGAGACACGCCGGGGAGAGAGAGAGACACGCGGGGAGAGAGAGAGACACGCCGGGGAGAGAGAGAGACACGCGGGGAGAGAGAGAGACACGCGGGGAGAGAGAGAGACACGCGGGGAGAGAGAGAGAGAGACACGCCGGGGAGAGAGAGAGAGACACGCCGGAGAGAGAGAGACACGCGGGGAGAGAGAGAGACACGCCGGGGAGAGAGAGAGACACGCGGGGAGAGAGAGAGACACGCCGGGGAGAGAGAGAGACACGCGGGGAGAGAGAGAGAGAGAGACACGCCGGGGAGAGAGAGAGACACGCGGGGAGAGAGAGAGACACGCCGGGGAGAGAGAGAGACACGCGGGGAGAGAGAGAGAGAGACACGCCGGGGAGAGAGAGAGACACGCGGGGAGAGAGAGAGAGAGACACGCCGGAGAGACGCCAGAGAGAGACACGCGCCAGAGAGAGAGAGACACGCAGAGAGAGACACACGCAGAGAGACACAGAGACACAGAGAGAGACACGCAGAGACACAGAGACACAGAGAGACACACGGAGAGACACGCCAGAGAGAGACGCGGAGAGAGAGAGAGACGCGCCAGAGAGAGAGAGAGACACGCAGAGAGAGACACACGCAGAGAGACACAGAGACACAGAGAGAGACACGCAGAGACACAGAGACACAGAGAGACACACGGAGAGACACGCCAGAGAGAGACGCGGAGAGAGACACGCGCAGAGAGACACGCAGAGACACGGGGAGAGAGACACAGAGACACAGAGAGACACACGGAGAGACACGCCAGAGAGACGCGGAGAGAGACACGCGCAGAGAGACACGCAGAGACACGGGGAGAGAGACACAGAGACACAGAGAGACACACGGAGAGACACGCCAGAGAGAGACGCGGAGAGAGACACGCGCAGAGAGACACGCAGAGACACGGGGAGAGAGACACAGAGACACAGAGAGACACACGGAGAGACACGCCAGAGAGACGCAGAGAGACACGGAGAGACACAGAGACACGCAGAGACGCAGAGACAGAGAGACACGCAGAGACACGCAGAGACACAGAGACACAGAGAGACACGGAGAGAGACACGCCAGAGAGACACGCAGAGAGACACGCAGAGACACGCAGAGACACAGAGACACAGAGAGACACGGAGAGAGACACGCAGAGACACGGGGAGAGAGACACGGAGAGACACAGAGAGACACACGGAGAGACACGCCAGAGAGACGCGGAGAGAGACACGGAGAGACACAGAGACACGCAGAGACGCAGAGACAGAGAGACACGCAGAGACACGCAGAGACACAGAGACACAGAGAGACACGGAGAGAGACACGCCAGAGAGACACGCAGAGAGACACGCAGAGACACGCAGAGACACAGAGACACAGAGAGACACGGAGAGACACGCAGAGACACGCAGAGAGACACGGAGAGAGACACAGAGACACAGAGAGACACGCAGAGAGACACGGAGAGAGACACGCAGAGAGACACGCGCAGAGAGACACGCAGAGACACGGGGAGAGAGACACAGAGACACAGAGAGACACACGGAGAGACACGCCAGAGAGACGCGGAGAGAGACACGGAGAGACACAGAGACACGCAGAGACGCAGAGACAGAGAGACACGCAGAGACACGCAGAGACACAGAGACACGCAGAGAGACACGGAGAGACACAGAGACACAGAGAGACACACGGAGAGACACGCCAGAGAGACGCAGAGAGACACGGAGAGACACAGAGACACGCAGAGACGCAGAGACAGAGAGACACGCAGAGACACGCAGAGACACAGAGACACAGAGAGACACGGAGAGACACGCAGAGACACGCAGAGAGACACGGAGAGAGACACAGAGACACAGAGAGACACGCAGAGAGACACGGAGAGAGACACGCAGAGAGACACGCGCAGAGAGACACACGCAGAGAGACACGGAGAGACACAGAGACACAGAGAGACACACGGAGAGACACGCCAGAGAGACGCGGAGAGAGACACGGAGAGACACAGAGACACGCAGAGACGCAGAGACAGAGAGACACGCAGAGACACGCAGAGACACAGAGACACAGAGAGACACGGAGAGAGACACGCCAGAGAGACACGCAGAGAGACATGCAGAGACACGCAGAGACACAGAGACACAGAGAGACACGGAGAGACACGCAGAGACACGCAGAGAGACACGGAGAGAGACACAGAGACACAGAGAGACACACGGAGAGACACGCCAGAGAGACGCGGAGAGAGACACGGAGAGACACAGAGACACGCAGAGACGCAGAGACAGAGAGACACGCAGAGACACGCAGAGACACAGAGACACAGAGAGACACGGAGAGAGACACGCCAGAGAGACACGCAGAGAGACACGCAGAGACACGCAGAGACACAGAGACACAGAGAGACACGGAGAGACACGCAGAGACACGCAGAGAGACACGGAGAGAGACACAGAGACACAGAGAGACACACGGAGAGACACGCCAGAGAGACGCGGAGAGAGACACGGAGAGACACAGAGACACGCAGAGACGCAGAGACAGAGAGACACGCAGAGACACGCAGAGACACAGAGACACAGAGAGACACGGAGAGAGACACGCCAGAGAGACACGCAGAGAGACACGCAGAGACACGCAGAGACACAGAGACACAGAGAGACACGGAGAGACACGCAGAGACACGCAGAGAGACACGGAGAGAGACACAGAGACACAGAGAGACACGCAGAGAGACACGGAGAGAGACACGCAGAGAGACACGCGCAGAGAGACACACGCAGAGAGACACGGAGAGACACACAGAGAGACGCAGAGAGACACGCGCAGAGAGACACACGCAGAGAGACACGCAGAGAGACACAGAGAGAGACACGCAGAGAGACACGCAGAGAGAGACACGCAGAGAGACACGCAGAGAGACACACGCAGAGAGACACAGAGACACAGAGAGACACACGGAGAGAGACACGCAGAGAGACACGCGCAGAGACACGCAGAGAGACGCGGAGAGAGACACGCAGAGAGACACGCAGAGAGACACGCCAGAGAGACACGCAGAGAGACACGGAGAGACACGGAGAGACACGGAGAGAGAGACACACACAGAGAGACGCAGAGAGAGACACGCAGAGAGACACGCAGAGACACGGGGAGAGAGACACAGAGACACAGAGAGACACACGCAGAGAGACACGCGGAGAGACACGGAGAGAGAGACACACACAGAGAGACGCAGAGAGAGACACGCAGAGAGACACGCAGAGACACGGGGAGAGAGACACAGAGAGACACACGCAGAGAGACACGCAGAGAGACACGCAGAGAGACACGCAGAGAGACACAGAGAGACACGCAGAGAGACACGGAGAGAGACACGCAGAGACACGCAGAGAGACACGGAGAGAGACACGCAGAGACACGCAGAGAGACACGGAGAGAGACACGGAGAGAGACACGCCAGAGAGACGCGCAGAGAGACACACGCAGAGAGACACGCAGAGAGACACGCAGAGAGACACGGAGAGAGACACGCAGAGAGACACGGAGAGAGACACGCAGAGAGACACGCAGAGACACGCAGAGAGACACGGAGAGAGACACGCAGAGAGACACGCAGAGAGACACGCAGAGACATGCAGAGAGACACGGAGAGAGACACGCAGAGAGACACGCAGAGAGACACGGAGAGAGACACGCAGAGAGACACGGAGAGAGACACGCAGAGACACGGAGAGACACAGAGACACACGGAGACACGCGCAGAGACACGCAGAGACACACGGAGACACGCAGAGAGACACACGCAGAGACACGCAGACACGCGCAGAGACACGCAGAGACACGCGGAGAGACACACAGAGACACAGAGAGACACGCGCAGAGACACACGCAGAGAGACAAGCGCAGACACACGCAGAGACACGCAGACACGCAGATACACGCAGAGACACACAGAGACACACAGAGACACACGCAGACACGCGCAGAGACACGCAGACACGCGGAGACGCACAGACACACGCAGACACACACAGACACACACAGACACACACAGAGATACGCGCAGACACGCAGAGACACGCGGAGACGCACAGAGACACGCAGACACACGCAGACACGCAAACACGCGCAGAAACGCGCGCAGAGACACGCAGAGACACGAGCAGACACACACAGAGACACGCTCTAACACTGTGACCCCCATCTCTAACACTGTGACCCCCATCTCTAACACTGTGACCCCCATCTCTAACACTGTGACCCCCATCTCTAGCACTGTGACCCCCATCTCTAACACTGTGACCCCCATCTCTAACACTGTGACCCCCATCTCTAACACTGTGACCCCCATCTCTAACACTGTGACCCCCATCTCTAGCACTGTGACCCCCATCTCTAACACTGTGACCCCCATCTCTAACACTGTGACCCCCATCTCTAGCACTGTGACCCCCATCTCTAACACTGTGACCCCCATCTCTAACACTGTGACCCCCATCTCTAGCACTGTGACCCCCATCTCTAACACTGTGACCCCCATCTCTAACACTGTGACCCCCATCTCTAACACTGTGACCCCCATCTCTAACACTGTGACCCCCATCTCTAGCACTGTGACCCCCATCTCTAACACTGTGACCCCCATCTCTAACACTGTGACCCCCATCTCTAACACTGTGACCCCCATCTCTAACACTGTGACCCCCATCTCTAGCACTGTGACCCCCATCTCTAACACTGTGACCCCCATCTCTAACACTGTGACCCCCATCTCTAGCACTGTGACCCCCATCTCTAACACTGTGACCCCCATCTCTAACACTGTGACCCCCATCTCTAGCACTGTGACCCCCATCTCTAACACTGTGACCCCCATCTCTAACACTGTGACCCCCATCTCTAACACTGTGACCCCCATCTCTAGCACTGTGACCCCCATCTCTAACACTGTGACCCCCATCTCTAGCACTGTGACCCCCATCTCTAACACTGTGACCCCCATCTCTAACACTGTGACCCCCATCTCTAGCACTGTGACCCCCATCTCTAACACTGTGACCCCCATCTCTAACACTGTGACCCCCATCTCTAGCACTGTGACCCCCATTTCTAACACTGTGACCCCCATCTCTAGCACTGTGACCCCCATCTCTAACACTGTGACCCCCATCTCTAACACTGTGACCCCCATCTCTAGCACTGTGACCCCCATCTCTAACACTGTGACCCCCATCTCTAACACTGTGACCCCCATCTCTAACACTGTGACCCCCATCTCTAACACTGTGACCCCCATCTCTAGCACTGTGACCCCCATCTCTAACACTGTGACCCCCATCTCTAACACTGTGACCCCCATCTCTAGCACTGTGACCCCCATCTCTAACACTGTGACCCCCATCTCTAACACTGTGACCCCCATCTCTAGCACTGTGACCCCCATCTCTAACACTGTGACCCCCATCTCTAACACTGTGACCCCCATCTCTAGCACTGTGACCCCCATCTCTAACACTGTGACCCCCATCTCTAACACTGTGACCCCCATCTCTAACACTGTGACCCCCATCTCTAACACTGTGACCCCCATCTCTAGCACTGTGACCCCCATCTCTAACACTGTGACCCCCATCTCTAGCACTGTGACCCCCATCTCTAACACTGTGACCCCCATCTCTAGCACTGTGACCCCCATCTCTAGCACTGTGACCCACCCCATCTCTAACACTGTGACCCCCATCTCTAGCACTGTGACCCCCATCTCTAGCACTGTGACCCCCATCTCTAACACTGTGACCCCCATCTCTAGCACTGTGACCCCCATCTCTAACACTGTGACCCCCATCTCTAGCACTGTGACCCCCATCTCTAGCACTGTGACCCCCATCTCTAACACTGTGACCCCCATCTCTAACAATGTGACCCCCATCTCTAGCACTGTGACCCCCATCTCTAACACTGTGACCCCCATCTCTAGCACTGTGACCCCCATCTCTAGCACTGTGACCCCCATCTCTAGCACTGTGACCCCCCCATCTCTAGCACTGTGACCCCCCCATCTCTAACACTGTGACCCCCCCATCTCTAACACTGTGACCCCCATCTCTAACACTGTGACCCCCATCTCTAACACTGTGACCCCCATCTCTAACACTGTGACCCCCATCTCTAACACTGTGACCCCCATCTCTAGCACTGTGACCCCCATCTCTAACACTGTGACCCCCATCTCTAGCACTGTGACCCCCATCTCTAACACTGTGACCCCCATCTCTAGCACTGTGACCCCCATCTCTAACACTGTGACCCCATCTCTAGCACTGTGACCCCCATCTCTAACACTGTGACCCCCATCTCTAGCACTGTGACCCCCATCTCTAACACTGTGACCCCCATCTCTAGCACTGTGACCCCCATCTCTAGCACTGTGACCCCCATCTCTAACACTGTGACCCCCATCTCTAACACTGTGACCCCCATCTCTAGCACTGTGACCCCCATCTCTAACACTGTGACCCCCATCTCTAGCACTGTGACCCCCATCTCTAGCACTGTGACCCCCATCTCTAACACTGTGACCCCCATCTCTAACACTGTGACCCCCATCTCTAACACTGTGACCCCCCCATCTCTAACACTGTGACCCCCATCTCTAACACTGTGACCCCCATCTCTACCACTGTGACCCCCCCATCTCTAACACTGTGACCCCCCCATCTCTAACACTGTGACCCCCATCTCTAACACTGTGACCCCCATCTCTACCACTGTGACCCCCATCTCTAGCACTGTGACCCCCCCATCTCTAACACTGTGACCCCCATCTCTAACACTGTGACCCCCATCTCTACCACTGTGACCCCCCCATCTCTAACACCGTGACCCCCCCATCTCTAACACTGTGACCCCCATCTCTAACACTGTGACCCCCATCTCTAACACTGTGACCCCCATCTCTAACACTGTGACCCCCATCTCTAACACTGTGACCCCCATCTCTAGCACTGTGACCCCCATCTCTAACACTGTGACCCCCATCTCTAGCACTGTGACCCCCATCTCTAACACTGTGACCCCCATCTCTAGCACTGTGACCCCCATCTCTAACACTGTGACCCCCATCTCTAGCACTGTGACCCCCATCTCTAACACTGTGACCCCCATCTCTAGCACTGTGACCCCCATCTCTAACACTGTGACCCCCATCTCTAGCACTGTGACCCCCATCTCTAACACTGTGACCCCCATCTCTAGCACTGTGACCCCCATCTCTAGTACTGTGACCCCCATCTCTAACACTGTGACCCCCATCTCTATCACTGTGACCCCCATCTCTAGCACTGTGACCCCCATCTCTAACACTGTGACCCCCATCTCTAACACTGTGACCCACATCTCTAGCACTGTGACCCCCATCTCTAGCACTGTGACCCCCATCTCTAACACCATGACCCCCATCTCTAGCACTGTGACCCCCATCTCTAGCACCGTGACCCCCATCTCTAACACTGTGACCCCCATCTCTAACACAGTGACCCCCATCTCTAGCACTGTGACCCCCATCTCTAGCACTGTGACCCACCCCATCTCTAACACTGTGACCCCCATCTCTCGCACTGTGACCCCCATCTCTAGCACTGTGACCCCCATCTCTAACACCGTGACCCCCATCTCTAACATTGTGACCCCCATCTCTATCACCGTGACCCCCATCTCTAGCACTGTGACCCCCATCTCTAACACCATGACCCCCATCTCTAACATTGTGACCCCCATCTCTAGCACCGTGACCCCCATCTCTAACACTGTGACCCCCATCTCTAACACAGTGACCCCCATCTCTAGCACTGTGACCCCCATCTCTAGCACTGTGACCCACCCCATCTCTAACACTGTGACCCCCATCTCTCGCACTGTGACCCCCATCTCTAGCACTGTGACCCCCATCTCTAACACCGTGACCCCCATCTCTAACACTGTGACCCCCATCTCTAACACCGTGACCCCCATCTCTAGCACTGTGACCCCCATCTCTAACACTGTGACCCCACATCTCTAGCACTGTGACCCCCATCTCTAGCACTGTGACCCACATCTCTAGCACTGTGACCCACCCCATCTCTAACACTGTGACCCCCATCTCTCGCACTGTGACCCCCATCTCTAGCACTGTGACCCCCATCTCTAACACTGTGACCCCCATCTCTAACACTGTGACCCCCATCTCTAGCACTGTGACCCCCATCTCTAACACTGTGACCCCCATCTCTAACATTGTGACCCCCATCTCTAGCACTGTGACCCCCATCTCTAACACCGTGACCCCCATCTCTAACACTGTGACCCCCATCTCTAGCACCGTGACCCCCATCTCTAACACCCCCCTCCTCCCCCGCGTCTCCTCGCACACAGAGAACGGAGATTTCCTCGCCCTGGACCTGGGCGGTACGAACTTCCGCGTTCTCCTCGTCCGGATCCGGAGCGGTCAACGCTGCGGCGTTGCCATGGACAACCGAATCTTCTCCATCCCGCCCGCCATCATGCACGCCACGGGAGAACAGGTACCGCCCACCCCACGCGGTGACCCGGTGACCCTGTGACCCCGGTGGCGTGGTGACCTTGTGACCCCGGTGTCGTGGTGACCTTGTGACCCCGGTGTCGTGGTGACCTTGTGACCCCAGTGGCGTGGTGACCTTGTCACCCGGTGGCATGGTGACCTTGTGACCCGGTGGCGTGGTGACCTTGTGACCTTGTAGCATGGTGACCTTGTGACCAGGCAGAATGGTGACCTTGTGACCTGGCAGAATGGTGACCTTGTGACCTGGTGGCGTGCTGACCTTGTGACCCGGTGGCATGCTGACCTTGTGACCCGGTGGCATGGTGACCTTGTGACCTGGCAGAATGGTGACCTTGTGACCTGGTGGTGTGGTGACCTTGTGACCTGGTGGTGTGGTGACCTTGTAGCATGGTGACCTTGTGACCTGGCAGAATGGTGACCTTGCGACCTGGTGGCACGGTGACCTTGTGACCCTGTAGCATAGTGACCTTGTGACCTTGTAGCATGGTGACCTTGTGACCTGGTGACGTGGTGACCTTGTGACCTGGTGGTGTGGTGACCTTGTGACCTGGTGGCGTGCTGACCTTGTGACCTTGCAGCACGGTGACCTTGTGACCTGGCAGAATGGTGACCTTGTGACCTGGTGGCGTGCTGACCTTGTGACCTTGTAGCATGGTGACCTCGTGACCCGCAACCCCAGTGACCTGAGTACCCGACGGACGTGTGACCAGATGCCCCGTGGTGTCCCGATGACCTCGTGACCCCGGTGACCTCTTGACCCCCCCCCCCCCAGCTGTTTGACCACATCGTGTCCTGCGTGGCCGAGTTCCTGCACGCCAAGGGCATCGCCGCCCAGAGACTGCCCCTGGGGTTCACCTTCTCCTTCCCCTGTCGCCAGGGCAGGCTGGACCAGGTGGGTGGTGGGTGGGTGGAGTGGGGGGAGAGTGGGGGGGATTGGTGGGGGGGGGGGGGTGTGGAGAGACAAAGACGGACAGGCAGGGCGTGGTGCTGGTCACTGTGGCAGCCTCCTGCTAACAGCGCTCGCCCCAACAGTCTGTTGACATGAACACGTGGGGGACCCTTTGTCTGTGTGTGTGTCTGTGTGTGTGTCTGTGTGTGTCTGTGTGTGTCTGTGTGTCTGTGTGTGTCTGTGTGTGTGTGTCTGTGTGTGTGTGTGTCTGTGTGTGTGTCTGTGTGTATGTCTGTGTGTGTGTATGTCTGTGTGTGTGTGTGTCTGTGTGTGTGTGTGTCTGTGTGTGTGTCTGTGTGTGTGTGTCTGTGTGTGTGTGTGTGTCTGTGTGTGTGTCTGTGTGTGTGTCTGTGTGTGTGTCTGTGTGTGTATGTGTGTGTGTGTATGTGTGTGTGTCTGTGTCTGTATGTGTGTGTCTGTGTGTATGTGTGTCTGTGTGTGTGTGTCTGTGTGTGAGTGTCTCTGTGTGTGTGTGTCTGTGTGTGTGTGTGTCTGTGTGTGTGTGTCTGTGTGTGAGTCTGTGTGTGTCTGTGTCCGATAGTGTAGCGGTTAGCGCTACGCTGCGCTACGAACCTGGCGACCCGGGTTCGATTCCCGCTCACGGCCAACACCAGTTGACGATTATCTGAACCGGTCCCGGGCCTCCGCTAGGTCGACTCAGCCTCAAATGAGTACCTGGTGCGGTGTGTCGTAAACATCGCCACTGGGGAGACAAAGGCGGTCGGGCGTGGTGCTGGCCACCCACCCCCTCGTGTACCGTTACCGGCCTTCATAGGTGCTGCTCGCTAACAGCAGCACTTGCCCCTACAGTGTGTTAAGGCTACACGGGGGGTCTTTGTCTTTGTGCAGGGTATCCTCCTGAAGTGGACTAAAGGCTTCAAGGCGTCCGGCTGCGAGGGCAAGGACGTCGTCACCCTCCTGCGGGAGGCCGTCAAACGACGCAACGTACGTACAGACAAAGCTCCCCCAGGTAGCCGCGAGTGAGTGACCCCGCGAGTGACCCCGTGAGTGACCCCGTGAGTGACCCCGTGACCCAGTGAGTGACCCCGTGAGTGACCCCGCGAGTGACCCCGCGAGTGACCCCGCGAGTGACCCCGCGAGTGACCCCGCGAGTGACCCCGTGACCCAGTGAGTGACCCCGCGAGTGACCCCGTGAGTGACCCCGTGAGTGACCCCGTGACCCAGTGAGTGACCCCGTGAGTGACCCCGTGAGTGACCCCGCGAGTGACCCCGTGAGTGACCCCGCGAGTGACCCCGCGAGTGACCCCGCGAGTGACCCCGCGAGTGACCCCGTGACCCCGTGAGTGTCTCCGTGAGTGTCTCCGTGAGTGACCCCGCGAGTGACCCCGCGAGTTACCCCGTGACCCTGTGAGTGACCCCGTGAGTGACCCTGTGACCCCACGAGTGACCCCGCGAGTGACCCCGCGAGTGACCCCGCGAGTTACCCCGCGAGTGACCCCGTGACCCCGTGAGTGTCTCCGTGAGTGACCCCGTGAGTGTCTCTGTGAGTGACCCCGTGAGTGCCTCCGTGAGTGACCCTGTGAGTGACCCTGTGACCCCACGAGTGACCCCGTGAGTGACCCCGTGAGTGACCCCGTGACCCCGCGAGTGACCCCGCGAGTGACCCCGTGACCCCGTGAGTGACCCCGTTTCCTCCCCCTCCCCCCCTCCCCTCCCCTCCCCCCCCCCAAGGAGTTCGACGTGGACGTGGTGGCGGTGGTGAACGACACAGTGGGCACCATGATGACATGCGGCTACGAAGACCCCAACTGCGAGATCGGACTCATCGTGGGTGAGTACTCGTCCTGGTACCTGGGTGAGTACTCGTACTGGTACCTGGGTGAGTACTCGTCCTGGTACCTGGGTGAGTACTCGTCCTGGTACCTGGGTGAGTATTCGTCCTGGTACCTGGGTGAGTACTCGTCCTGGTACCTGGGTGAGTACTCGTACTGGTACCTGGGTGAGTACTCGTACTGGTACCTGGGTGAGTACTCGTACTGGTCCCTGGGTGAGTACTCGTACTGGTACCTGGGTGAGTACTCGTACTGGTACCTGGGTGAGTACTCGTACTGGTACCTGGGTGAGTACTCGTACTGGTACCTGGGTGAGTACTCGTACTGGTACCTGGGTGAGTACTCGTACTGGTACCTGGGTTAGTACTCGTCCTGGTACCTGGGTGAGTACTCGTACTGGTCCCTGCGTGAGTACTCGTCCTGGTACCTGGGTGAGTACTCGTCCTGGTACCTGGGTGAGTACTCGTCCTGGTACCTGGGTGAGTACTCGTCCTGGTACCTGGGTGAGTACTCGTCCTGGTACCTGGGTGAGTACTCGTGCTGGTACCTGCGTGAGTACTCGTCCTGGTCCCTGGGTGAGTACTCGTACTGGTACCTGGGTGAGTACTCGTACTGGTACCTGGGTGAGTACTCGTCCTGGTACCTGGGTGAGTACTCGTCCTGGTACCTGGGTGAGTACTCGTACTGGTACCTGGGTGAGTACTCGTCCTGGTACCTGGGTGAGTACTCGTACTGGTACCTGGGTGAGTACTCGTCCTGGTACCTGGGTGAGTACTCGTACTGGTACCTGGGTGAGTACTCGTCCTGGTACCTGGGTGAGTACTCGTACTGGTACCTGGGTGAGTACTCGTCCTGGTACCTGGGTGAGTACTCGTCCTGGTCCCTGGGTGAGTACTCGTACTGGTACCTGGGTGAGTACTCGTACTGGTACCTGGGTGAGTACTCCTACTGGTACCTGGGTGAGTACTCGTACTGGTACCTGGGTGAGTACTCGTCCTGGTCCCTGGGTGAGTACTCGTACTGGTACCTGGGTGAGTACTCGTACTGGTACCTGGGTGAGTACTCGTCCTGGTACCTGGGTGAGTACTCGTCCTGGTCCCTGGGTGAGTACTCGTCCTGGTACCTGGGTGAGTACTCGTCCTGGTACCTGGGTGAGTACTCGTCCTGGTACCTGGGTGAGTACTCGTACTGGTACCTGGGTGAGTACTCGTCCTGGTACCTGGGTGAGTACTCGTCCTGGTACCTGGGTGAGTACTCGTCCTGGTACCTGGGTGAGTACTCGTACTGGTACCTGGGTGAGTACTCGTCCTGGTACCTGGGTGAGTACTCGTCCTGGTACCTGGGTGAGTACTCGTACTGGTACCTGGGTGAGTACTCGTCCTGGTACCTGGGTGAGTACTCGTCCTGGTCCCTGGGTGAGTACTCGTACTGGTCCCTGGGTGAGTACTCGTCCTGGTACCTGGGTGAGTACTCGTCCTGGTACCTGGGTGAGTACTCGTACTGGTACCTGGGTGAGTACTCGTACTGGTACCTGGGTGAGTACTCGTACTGGTACCTGGGTGAGTACTCATACTGGTACCTGGGTTAGTACTCGTCCTGGTACCTGGGTGAGTACTCGTACTGGTCCCTGGGTGAGTACTCGTCCTGGTACCTGGGTGAGTACTCGTCCTGGTACCTGGGTGAGTACTCGTCCTGGTACCTGGGTGAGTACTCGTCCTGGTACCTGCGTGAGTACTCGTACTGGTACCTGGGTGAGTACTCGTCCTGGTACCTGGGTGAGTACTCGTCCTGGTACCTGGGTGAGTACTCGTACTGGTACCTGGGTGAGTACTCGTCCTGGTACCTGGGTGAGTACTCGTACTGGTACCTGGGTGAGTACTCGTACTGGTACCTGGGTGAGTACTCGTCCTGGTACCTGGGTGAGTACTCGTCCTGGTCCCTGGGTGAGTACTCGTCCTGGTACCTGGGTGAGTACTCGTACTGGTACCTGGGTGAGTACTCAGCGGTCTGTCACAGGGACTAGTGCTCACTGGGTGAGCACTAGTCCCTGTGACAGACTCGTACTCGGCCTACACCAGGCCCCGTAACAGGCCTCACACTAGGCCTCACATCAGGGCCTCACACCAGGCCCCGTAACAGGCCTCACACCAGGGCCTCACACTAGGCCTCACACCAGGGCCTCACACTAGGCCTCACACTAGGGCCTCACACCAGGGCCTCGCACCAGGCCTCGCACCAGGCCTCACACCAGGCCTCACACTAGGCCTCACACCAGGCCTCACACCAGGCCCCGTAACAGGCCTCACACCAGGGCCTCACACCAGGCCTCACACCAGGCCTCACACCAGGCCTCACACCAGGCCTCATACCAGGCCCCGTACCAGGCCTCACACCAGGCTCCACACCAGGCCTCACACCAGGCCCCGTACCAGGCCTCACACCAGGCCTCACACCAGGCCTCACACCAGGGCCTCACACCAGGCCTCACACCAGGCCTCACACCAGGCCTCACACTAGGCCTCACACCAGGCCTCACACCAGGCCTCACACCAGGCCTCACACTAGGCCTCACACCAGGCCTCACACCAGGCCTCACACCAGGCCTCACACCAGGCCTCACACTAGGCCTCACACTAGGCCTCACACCAGGCCTCACACCAGGCCTCACACTAGGCCTCACACCAGGGCCTCACACCAGGCCCCGTAACAGGCCTCACACCAGGCCTAGGACTAAGCCCCAATGTTGACTCTGACCCCGAGTCCCGATGTTGTGTCTCCGTGTCCACGATGATGTTGATGGTGGCGATGACGTTGATGATGATGGTGGTGGTGGCGATGTTGTTGATAACGTTGATGACGTTGATGATAATCGTGGTGGTGGCGATGTTGATGATGATGTTGATGACGTTGATTAAATGATGGTGGTGACGTTGATGATAACGTTGATGACGTTGATGACAATGGTGGTGGTGGCGATGGTGATGATGTTGATGATGATGGTGTCGATGTTGATGTTGATGGTGGCGATGTTGATGATGGTGGTGGCGATGTTGATGATGATGTTGATGGTGGCGATGTTGATTTTGGCGATGTTGATGATGATGTTGATGGTGGCGATGTTGATGGTGGCGATGTTGATGGTGGCGATGTTGATGATGATGTTGATGGTGGCGATGTTGATGGTGGCGATGTTGATGGTGGCGATGTTGATAATAATCGTGGCGGTGGCGATGTTGATGATGATGTTGATGGTGGCGATGTTGATGATGACGGTGGTGGCGATGTTGATGATGATGATGTTGATGGTGGCGATGTTGATGATGATGTTGATGGTGGCGATGTTGATGATGATGTTGATGGTGGCGATGTTGATGATGGTGGTGGCGATGTTGATGATGATGATGTTGATGGTGGCGATGTTGATGATGGTGGTGGCGATGTTGATGATGATGTTGATGATAATCGTGGCGGTGGCGATGCTGATGATGATGATGTTGATGGTGGCGATGTTGATGACGGTGGTGGTGGCGATGTTGATGATGTTGATGGTGGCGATGTTGATGATGGTGGTGGCGATGTTGATGATGATGTTGATGATAATCGTGGCGGTGGCGATGTTGATGATGATGATGTTGATGGTGGCGATGTTGATGACGGTGGTGGTGGCTGCGCCAGGCACGGGCAGCAACGCGTGCTACATGGAGGAGATGAGCAACGTGGAGCTGGTGGAGGGGGACGAGGGACGGATGTGCATCAACACGGAGTGGGGCGGATTCGGAGACGACGGAGCCCTGGACGACATCCGCACCGAGTTTGACCGCGCCGTAGACGCCGGCTCCCTCAACCCGGGGAAGCAAACGTACGGCTCCCGGCCCCGGCACCGTGGAGTGGGCCCACTCCCATCTCTAGCGCTGTGACCCCCCCATCTCTAGCACTGTGATCCACCCCATCTCTAACACTGTGACCCCCATCTCTAGCACTGTGATCCACCCCATCTCTAGCACTGTGACCCCCATCTCTAGCACTGTGACCCCCATCTCTAGCACTGTGACCCCCATCTCTAGCACTGTGATCCACCCCATCTCTAACACTGTGACCCCCATCTCTAGCACTGTGACCCACATCTCTAGCACTGTGACCCCCATCTCTAGCACTGTGACCCCCATCTCTAGCACTGTGATCCACCCCATCTCTAACACTGTGACCCCCATCTCTAGCACTGTGACCCACATCTCTAGCACTGTGACCCCCATCTCTAGCACTGTGAACCCCATCTCTAACACTGTGACCCCCATCTCTAACACTGTGACCCCCATCTCTAACACTATGACCCCCATCTCTTGCACTGTGACCCCCATCTCTTGCACTGTGACCCCCATCTCTAGCACCGTGACCCCCATCTCTAGCACTGTGACCCCCATCTCTAGCACTGTGACCCCCATCTCTAGCACTGTGACCCCCATCTCTAGCACTGTGACCCCCATCTCTAGCACTGTGACCCCCCCGTCTCTAACACTGTGACCCCCATCTCTAGCACTGTGACCCCCATCTCTAGCACTGTGACCCCCATCTCTAGCACTGTGACCCCCATCTCTAGCGCTGTGACCCCCATCTCTAGCACTGTGACCCCCCCGTCTCTAACACTGTGACCCCCATCTCTAGCACTGTGACCCACATCTCTAGCACTGTGACCCCCATCTCTAGCGCTGTGACCCCCGTCTCTTAACACTGTGACCCCTGCCCCTCCTCCGCCCGTCTCTACTGCCGCAGCTACGAGAAGATGATGAGTGGAATGTATCTGGGGTGAGATCGTTCGCCACGTGCTGCTGGATCTGACCCAGCAGGGCCTCCTCTTCCGGGGCCGGGTCTCTCCCCGGCTGACGCTTCCCGGCATCTTTGAGACCAAGTTCCTGTCCCACATCGAGAGGTGAGAGACTCCCACTCACTCTCTCACTCACTCAGTCACCCTCTCACTCACTCACCCAACCACTCACCCACCCACTCACTCACCCACTCACTCACTCACTCACTCTCTCACTCACTCATTCACCCTCTCACTCATTCACCCTCTCACTCACTCACCCTCTCACTCACTCACTCTCTCACTCACTCACTCACCCTCTCACTCACTCACCCTCTCACTCATTCACCCTCTCACCCACTTACCCACCCACTCACTCACCCAACCACTTACCCAACCACTTACCCACCAACTCACCCACCCACTCACCCACTTACCCACCCACTCACTCACCCACCCATTCACCCAACCACTTACTCACCCACCCACTCACCCACCAACTCACCCACCCACCCACCAACTCACCCACCCACTCACCCACCCACCCACTCACCCACCCACCCACCCACTCACCCACTCACCCACCCACCTCTCTCTCCCACCCACCCACCCACTCTCTCTCGCCACCCACCCACTCTCTCCCACCCACCCACCCACTCACTCCCACCCACCCACCCACTCACTCTCCACCCACTCACTCTCCCACCCACCCACCCACTCTCCCACCCACTCCCACCCACCCACCCACTCTCCCACCCACCCACCCACTCTCCCACCCACCATCAACCCCTCACTCTCCCACCCACTCACTCTCCCCACCCACCCACTCTCCCACCCACTCATCAACCCACTCACTCTCCCACCCACTCACTCTCCCACCCACCCACTCACTCTCCCCACCCACCCACCCACTCACTCTCCCACCCACCCACCCACTCACTCTCCCACCCACCCACCCACCCACTCACCCACCCACCCACCCACTCACCCACCCACCCACTCACCCACTCACCCACCCACCTCTCTCTCCCACCCACCCACCCACCCTCTCTCTCTCCCCCCCCCCACTCTCTCTCCCACCCACCCACCCACCCACTCACTCTCCCACCCACTCACTCTCCCACCCACCCTCCACCCTCCCACCCACTCTCCCACCCACCCACCCACTCCCCACCCATCATCAACCCTCTCACTCTCCCACCCACTCACTCTCCCACCCACCCACCCACCCACTCATCAACCCACTCACTCTCCCACCCACTCACTCTCCCAACCCACCCACCCACTCACTCTCCCACCCACCACCCACTCAATCTCCCACCCCACCCACCCACTCACTCTCCCACCCACCCACCCACTCACTCTCCCACCCACCCACCCACCCACCCACTCACTCTCCCACCCACCCACCCACCCACCTCACTCTCCCACCCACCCACCCACTCACTCTCCCACCCACCCACCCACTCACTCTCCCACCCACCCACCCACTCACTCTCCCACTCACCTACCCACTCACTCTCCCACTCACCTACCCACTCACTCTCCCACCCACCTACCCACTCACCCTCCCACCCACCCACCCACTCACTCTCCCACCCACCCACCCACTCACTCTCCCACCCACCCACTCACTCTCCACCCACCCACTCACCCACCACCCACTCTCTCTCTCACCCACTCTCTCACCCACCCACCCACTCACCCACCCACTCACCCCACCCACCCACTCACCCACTCACCCACCCACTCACCCACTCACCCCCCACCCACTCACCCACCCACCCACTCACCCACCCACCCACCCACTCACCCACTCACCCACCCACTCACCCACTCACCCACCCCACCCACTCACTCTCCCACCCACCCACCCACCCACTCACCTCTCCACCCACCCCACCCACTCACTCTCCCACCCACCCACCCACTCACTCTCCCACCCACCCACCCACTCACTCTCCCACTCACCTACCCACTCACTCTCCCACTCACCTACCCACTCACTCTCCCACCCACCTACCCACTCACTCTCCCACCCACCCACCCACTCACTCTCACCCACCCACCCACTCACTCTCCTCCCACCCCCCACTCACCCACCCACTCACTCCCACCCACCCACCCACTCACCCACTCACCCACCCACTCCCACCCACTCACCCACCCACCCACTCACCCACCCACCCACTCACCCCCTCACTCTCCACCCACCCACCCACTCACTCTCCCACCCACTCATCAACCCACTCACTCTCCCACCCACTCACTCTCCCACCCACCCACCCACTCACTCTCCCACCCACCCACCCACTCACTCTCCCACCCACCCACCCACTCACTCTCCCACCCACCCACCCACTCACTCTCCCACCCACCCACCCACTCACTCTCCCACCCACCCACCCACCCACCCACTCACTCTCCACCCCCACCCACTCACTCTCCCACCCACCCACCCACTCACTCTCCCACCCACCCACCCACTCACTCTCCCACTCACCTACCCACTCACTCTCCCACTCACCTACCCACTCACTCTCCCACCCACCTACCCACTCACTCTCCCACCCACCCACCCACTCACTCTCCCACCCACCCACCCACTCACTCTCCCACCCACCCACTCACCTCCTCCACCCACTCACCCACCCACCCACCCACCCACTCTCCCACCCACTCTCTCTCTCACCCACTCTCTCACCCACCCACCCACTCACCCACCCACCCACTCACCCACCCACCCACTCACCCACTCAACCACCCACTCACTCACCCACTCACCCACTCACCCACCCACCCACCCACTCACCCACCCACCCACTCACCCACCCACCACCCACCCACCCACTCACCCACTCACCCACCCACTCACCCACCCACCCACCCACTCACCCACCCACCCACTCACCCACTCACTCTCCACCCACCCACCCACTCACTCTCCCACCCACCCACCCACTCACTCTCCACCCACCCACCCACTCACTCTCCCACCCACCCACCCACTTACCCACCCACCCACCCACTCACCCACCCACCCACTCTCCCACCCACTCTCTCTCTCACCCACTCTCTCACCCACCCACCCACTCACCCACCCACCCACCCACTCACCCACCCACCCACTCACCCACCCACCCACCCACTCACCCACCCACTCACCCACCCACCCACCCACTCACCCACCCACCCACCCACTCACCCCTCACTCACCCACTCACTCACCCACTCACTCACCCACCCACCCACTCACCCACCCACCCACTCACCCACCCACCCACTCACCCACCCACCCACTCACCCACCCACCCACTCTCTCTCCCACCCACTCTCTCTCTCACTCACCCACCCACCCACTCTCTCTCCCCACCCACCCACCCACTCACCCACCCACCCACTCCCCCACCCACCCACTCCCCCATCCACCCACTCTCTCTCCCACCCACTTTCTCTCTCACTCACCCACCCACCCACTCTCTCACCCACTCACCCTCTCACTCACCGTCCCCACCCACTCACCCACCCACCCACTCACCCACCCACCCACTCACCCACCCACCCACTCACCCACCCACCCACTCACCCACCCACACACTCACCCACCCACTCTCTCTCTCTCTCCCACCCACCCCTCACTCTCCCACCCACCCACCCACTCACTCTCCCACCCACCCACCCACCCACCTCCTCCCACCCACTCACTCTCCCACCCACCCACCCACTCTCCCACCCACCCACCCACTCTCCCACCCACTCTCCCACCCACCCACCCACTCTCCCACCCACTCATCAACCCACTCACTCTCCCCACCCACTCACTCTCCCACCCACCCACTCTCCCCACCCATTCATCAACCCACTCCACTCACTCTCCCACCCACTCACTCTCCCACCCACCCACCCACTCACTCTCCCACCCACCCACCCACTCACTCTCCCACCCACCCACCCACTCACTCTCCCACCCACCCACCCACTCACTCTCCCACCCACCCACCCACTCACTCTCCCACCCACCCACCCACTCACTCTCCCACCCACCCACCCACTCACTCTCCCACCCACCCACCCACTCACTCTCCCACCCACCCACCCACTCACTCTCCCACCCACCCACCCACTACTCTCCCACTCACCTACCCACTCACTCTCCCACTCACCTACCCACTCACTCTCCCACCCACCTACCCACTCACTCTCCCACCCACCCACCCACTCACTCTCCCACCCACCCACCCACTCACTCTCCCACCCACCCACTCACTCTCCACCCACCCACTCACCCACCCACCCACTCACTCTCTCACCCACTCTCTCACCCACCCACCCACTCACCCACCCACCCACTCACCCACTCACCCACCCACTCACCCACTCACCCACCCACCCACCCACTCACCCACCCACCCACTCACCCACCCACCCACCCACTCACCCACTCACCCACCTACTCACCCACTCACCCACCCACCCACCCACTCACCCACCCACCCACTCACCCACTCACTCTCCCACCTACCCACCCACTCACTCTCCCACCCACCCACTCACTCTCCCACCCACCCACCCACCCACTTACCCACCCACCCACTTACCCACCCACCCACCCACTCACCCACCCACCCACCCACCCACTCTCCCACCCACTCTCTCTCTCACCCACTTTCTCACCCACCCACCCACTCACCCACCCACCCACTCACCCACCCACCCACTCACCCACCCACCCACTCACCCACCCACCCACTTACCCACTCACCCACCCACCCACCCACCCACCCACTCACCCACCCACCCACCCACTCACCCACCCACCCACCCACCCACTCACTCACCCACTCACTCACCCACTCACTCACCCACCCACCCACTCACCCACCCACCAACTCACCCACCCACACACTCACCCACCCACCCACTCTCTCTCCCACCCACTCTCTCTCTCACTCACCCACCCACCCACTCTCTCTCCCACCCACCCACCCACTCACCCACCCACCCACTCCCCCACCCACCCACTCCCCCATCCACCCACTCTCTCTCCCACCCACTCTCTCTCACTCACCCACCCACCCACTCTCTCACCCACTCACCCTCTCACCCTCTCACTCACCGTCCCACCCACCCACCCACTCACCCACCCACCCACCCACTCACCCACCCACCCACCCACTCACCCACCCACTCACCCACCCACTCACCCACCCACTCACCCACTCACTCACTCACCCACCCACCCACCCACTCACCCACCCACTCACCCACCAACACACTCACCCACCCACTCTCTCACCCTCTCACCCACTCAACCACCCACCCTCCCTGCCCCCGCAGCGACCGGCTAGCTCTACTCCAGGTGCGCTCCATCCTGCACCAGCTGGGCCTGGAGTCGTCCTGCGAGGACGCGCTCGTGGTGCAGGAGGTGTGCCGGGCGGTGTCCCGGCGTGCCGCTCAGCTGTGCGGTGCCGGGGTCGCCGCCATCGCCACCCGCATGGCGAGGGCACGGGGCCTGGCGCGCATGCGGGTCACCGCCGGGGTGGACGGGACCCTGTACAAGCTGCACCCGCAGTGAGTGTGTACACTGTGTGTGAGTGTGTACACTGTGTGTGAGTGTGAGTGTGTGTACCTGTGTGTGTACCTGTGTGTGTGTACCTGTGTGTGTGTGAGTGTGACTGTGTGTGTGTACCTGTGTGTCAGTGTGTGTGTGTGTACCTGTGTGAGTGTGTGTACCTGTGTGTGTGTGAGTATGTGTGTGTGAGTGTGTACCTGTGTGTGTGTACCTGTGTGTCAGTGTGTGTGTGTGTACCTGTGTGTGTGTGTACCTGTGTGTGTGTGTGTCAGTGTGTGTGTCTGTGTCTGTGTGTGTGTCTGTGTGTGTACCTGTGTGTGTGTGTGACTGTGTGTGTGTGAGTGTGACTGTGTGTGTGTGTCAGTGTGTGAGTGTGTACCTGTGTGTGAGTGTGTACCTGTGTGTGTGTGAGTGTGACTGTGTGTGTGTACCTGTGTGTGTGTCTGTGTGTGTGTGTGTGTACCTGTGTGTGTGTGTGTGTCAGTGTGTGTGTCTGTGTGTGTGTGTGTGTCTGTGTGTGTACCTGTGTGTGTGTGTACCTGTGTGTCAGTGTGTGTGTACCTGTGTGTGTGTGTGTGTACGTGTGTGTGTGTGTACCTGTGTGTGTGTGTGTGTACCTGTGTGTGTGTACCTGTGTGTCAGTGTGTGTGTACCTGTGTGAGTGTGACTGTGTGTGTGTGTGTACCTGTGTGTGTGTACCTGTGTGTGTGTACCTGTGTGTGTGTACCTGTGTGTCAGTGTGTGTGTGTGTACCTGTGTGTGTGTGTGAGTGTGACTGTGTGTGTGTACCTGTGTGTGTGTGAGTGTGACTGTGTGTGTGTACCTGTGTGTGTGTACCTGTGTGTCAGTGTGTGAGTGTGTACCTGTGTGTGTGTGTGAGTATGTGTGTGTACCTGTGTGTGTACCTGTGTGTGTGTACCTGTGTGTCAGTGTGTGTGTGTGTACCTGTGTGTGTGTGTGTGTACCTGTGTGTGTACCTGTGTGTCAGTGTGTGTGTACCTGTGTGTGACTGTGTGTGTGTGTACCTGTGTGTGCGTGTGTGTACCTGTGTGTGTGTGTACCTGTGTGTGTGTGAGTGTGACTGTGTGTGTACCTGTGTGTGTGTCTGTGTGTGTGTCTGTGTGTGTGTCTATGTGTGTCTATGTGTGTCTGTGTGTGTGAGTGTGTCTGTGTGTGCGTGTGTACCTGTGTGTGTGTGTGACTGTGTGTGTGTGTGTACCTGTGTGTGTACCTGTGTGTGTGTGTACCTGTGTGTGTGTCTGTGTGTGTCTGTGTGTGTGTCTGTGTGTCAGTGTGTGTACCTGTGTGTGTACCTGTGTGTGTCTGTGTGTGTCTGTGTGTGTGTCTGTCAGTGTGTGTACCTGTGTGTGTGTACCTGTGTGTTTGTGAGTGTGTACCTGTGTGTGTGTACCTGTGTGTGTGTGAGTGTGTACCTGTGTGTGTGTGTGTGTGTCTGTGTGTGTGTCTGTGTGTGTGTCTGTGTGTGTGTGTACCTGTGTGTGTGTGTGTATCTGTGTGTGTGTGTGTATCTGTGTGTGTGTGTATCTGTGTGTGTGTGTGTATCTGTGTGTGTGTGTGTATCTGTGTGTGTGTGTGTATCTGTGTGTGTGTGTACCTGTGTGTGTGTATATCTGTGTGTGTGTATATCTGTGTGTGTGTATATCTGTGTGTGTGTATATCTGTGTGTGTATGTACCTGTGTGTGTGTATATCTGTGTGTGTATGTACCTGTGTGTATGTACTTGTGTGTGTGTGTCTCTGTGTGTGTGTATGTACCTGTGTGTGTATGTACCTGTGTGTGTGTGTCTGTGTGTGTGTGTGTGTATGTACCTGTTTGTGTATGTACCTGTGTGTGTATGTACCTGTGTGTGTATATATCTATGTGTGTGTACCTGTGTGTGTGTGTGTGTCTGTGTGTGTATGTACCTGTGTGTGTGTACCTGTGTGTGTGTCTCTGTGTGTGTGTGTGTGTGTATGTACCTGTGTGTGTGTGTACCTGTGTGTGTATGTACCTGTGTGTATATCTATGTGTGTGTGTCTCTGTGTGCATGTACCTGTGTGTATATGTACCTGTGTGTGTATATCTGTGTGTGTGCGTGTGTCTCTGTGTGTGTGTGTATGTACCTGTGTGTGTATGTACCTGTGTGTGTATGTACCTGTGTGTGTGTGTGTATCTGTGTGTATATCTATGTGTGTGTGTGTACCTGTGTGTGCGTGTGTGTGTCTCTGTGTGCGTAGCTTTGCCCAGGTGATGCAGCAGACGGTGGAGCTGCTGGCGCCAGAGTGTGACGTCCGCTTCGTCAGCTCAGAGGACGGCAGCGGCAAGGGAGCAGCCCTCATCACCGCTGTGGCGTGCCGGGCACGAGACATGGGGATGCACTGATGCCTCGCTCGCTCACTCACCCACTCACCCACCCACCCACTCGCTCACTCACTCACTCACCCACCCACCCACCCACTCGCTCACCCACCCGCTCACTCGCTCACTCACCCACTCACCCGCTCGCTCGCTCACTCACCCACTCGCTTACTCACTCATCCGCCCACTCACTCACTCGCTCACTCACTCACCCATCCACTCGCTCACTCACTCACTCACCCACCCACTCACCCACTCGCTTACTCACTCACCCGCCCACTCACTCACTCGCTCACTCACTCACCCGCCCACTCACTCACTCGCTCACTCACCCACTCACCCACCCACTCACTCACCCACTCACTCACTCGCTCACTCACCCACTCACCCACCCACTCACCCACTCACTCGCTCACCCACTCACCCATCCACTCGCTCACTCACCCACTCACCCACCCACTCACCCACCCACTCACTCACCCACCCACTCACCCACCCACTCACCCACCCACCCACTCACCCACCCACTCACCCACCCACTCACCCACCCACTCACCCACCCACCCACCGTGTACAGATGGCCCCAACGCGGCCTGCACCGCCACTCTCTTGGTTTTGTAAAAAGTTTGATGAAATTAAAAAACAACTTTGGAGAACAAAAACAAAAACAAAGTAAACGCATTGCGCAAGCTCCTTCGTACACGTCACGGATTGTGGTGGGGGGTGGTGTGGGTGGGGGGGTGTGTGGGTGGGGGGTGGTGTGGGTGGGGGGGTGTGTGGGTGGGGGTGTGGGTGGGTAGGGTGGCTGGTGGGGGCACCCCCAGTGGCAGCTGTCTCTGTGCACCACTCAGCTGACACCAGTAGGGGCTGACCACGTGGTCTCTGTGCACCACTCAGCTGTCACCAGTAGGGGCTGACCACGTGGTCTCTGTGCACCACTCAACTGTCACCAGTAGGGGCTGGCCACGTGGTCTCTGTGCACCACTCAGCTGTCACCAGTAGGGGCTGGCCACGTGGTCTCTGTGCACCACTCAGCTGTCACCAGTAGGGGCTGACCACGTGGTCTCTGTGCACCACTCAGCTGTCACCAGTAGGGGCTAACCACGTGGTCTCTGTGCACCACTCAGCTGTCACCAGTAGGGGCTGGCCACGTGGTCTCTGTGCACCACTCAGCTGTCACCAGTAGGGGCTGACCACGTGGTCTCTGTGCACCACTCAACTGTCACCAGTAGGGGCTGACCACGTGGTCTCTGTGCACCACTCAGCTGTCACCAGTAGGGGCTGACCACGTGGTCTCTGTGCACCACTCAGCTGTCACCAGTAGGGGCTGACCACGTGGTCTCTGTGCACCACTCAGCTGTCACCAGTAGGGGCTGACCACGTGGTCTCTGTGCACCACTCAGCTGTGTAGTGTACAGTGCAGTGTACAGTGTAGTGTGTAGTGTATAGTAGTGTATAGTAGTGTGTAGTGTATCGTAGTGTGTAGTGTATAGTAGTGTATAGTAGTGTATAGTGTAGTGTATAGTGTAGTGTATAGTGTAGTGTATAGTAGTGTTGTGTATAGTAGTGTAGTGTGTAGTGTATAGTAGTGTATAGTGTAGTGTATAGTAGTATGTAGTGTATTGTAGTGTGTAGTGTATAGTAGTGTAGTGTGTAGTGTATAGTAGTGTATAGTGTAGTGTATAGTAGTGTGTAGTGTATAGTAGTGTATAGTGTAGTGTACAGTAGTGTATAGTAGTGTAGTGTATAGTAGGGTATAGTGTAGTGTATAGTGTAGTGTTTAGTAGTGTAGTGTCTAGTTGTATAGTAGTGTAGTGTGCAGTGTATAGTAGTGTAGTGTCTAGTTGTATAGTAGTGTACTGTGTAGTGTATAGTAGTGTAGTGTGTAGTGTATAGTAGTGTAGTGTGTAGTGTTTAGCAGTGTATAGTGTAGTGTATAGTGTAGTGTATAGTAGTGTAGTGTGTAGTGTTTAGCAGTGTATAGTGTAGTGTATAGTAGTGTATAGTGTAGTGTAGTGTGTAGTGTATAGTGTAGTGTATAGTGTAGTGTATAGTGTAGTGTATAGTGTAGTGTATAGTAGTGTATAGTGTAGTGTATAGTGTAGTGTATAGTGTAGTGTAGTAGTGTAGTGTATAGTAGTGTATAGTAGTGTAGTGTGTAGTGTATAGTAGTGTATAGTGTAGTGTATAGTAGTGTATAGTGTAGTGTATAGTGTAGTGTATAGTAGTGTATAGTGTAGTGTATAGTTGTGTATAGTGTATAGTATAGTAGTGTATAGTGTAGTGTGTAGTGTAGAGTAGTGTAGTGTATAGTGTAGTGTATAGTAGTGTAGTGTATAGTAGTGTAGTGTGTAGTGTATAGTAGTGTATAGTAGTGTAGTGTGTAGTGTATAATAGTGTATAGTAGTGTATAGTAGTGTATAGTGTAGTGTATAGTGTAGTGTATAGTAGTGTATAGTGTAGTGTATAGTAGTGTATAGTGTAGTGTATAGTGTAGTGTATAGTAGTGTATAGTGTAGTGTATAGTAGTGTATAGTGTAGTGTATAGTGTAGTGTATAGTAGTGTATAGTGTAGTGTATAGTAGTGTATAGTATAGTGTAGTGTATAGTAGTGTATAGTGTAGTGTATAGTGTAGTGTATAGTGTAGTGTATAGTAGTGTATAGTGTATAGTATAGTCTGTTAATATCGATAAAAGTCTTCAAGAATATCGTTGGACGCTCTCCACATTATCGGTAGACGTATTTCCGGAATTTCAGCAGAACCTACCGGAAGTCCGGAAGATCCCTTCCGGAAGATCAATGAAAGCGGCTTTGATACATTCAGGACGTTACTTAAGAAACGAAATAATGGATAGGCGCTATCAGAAAATATAAAATATTAATTAGCCAATTAAAAAGGCAGCCCTACAGCTAAATTTAATATTTTTCCCCGCAATTACGACGTCTTGGGATACAACGTCTTGCTTGGGGTACGACGTCTTGGGGTACGACGTCTTGGGGTACGACGTCTTGTGGTATGACGTCTTGCTTGGGGTACGACGTCTTGTGGTACGACGTCTTGCTTGGGATAAGACGTCTTGGGATAAGACGTCTTGGGGTACGTCTTGGGGTACGACGTCTTGGGGTACGACGTCTTGGGGTACGACGTCTTGCTGTATGACGTCTTGGGGTACGACGTCTTGGGATAAGACGTCTTGGGGTATGACGTCTTGGGGTACGACGTCTTGGGGTATGACGTCTTGGGGTACGTCTTGGGGTACGACGTCTTGGAGTACAACGTCTTGGGGTACGACGTCTTGCTGTATGACGTCTTGGGGTACGACGTCTTGGGATAAGACGTCTTGGGGTATGACGTCTTGGGGTACGACGTCTTGGGGTATGACGTCTTGGGGTACGTCTTGGGGTACGACGTCTTGGGGTAGATGTCTTGGGGTATGACGTCTTGGGGTACGACGTCTTGGGATACAACGTCTTGGGGTACGACGTCTTGCTGTATGACGTCTTGGGGTATGACGTCTTGTGGTACGACGTCTTGGGGTACGACGTCTTGGGGTACGACGTCTTGTGGTATGACGTCTTGAGGTACGACGTCTTGGGATAGGACGTCTTGGGGTATGACGTCTTGGGGTACGACGTCTTGGGGTAGTCGCCTTGGGGTATGACGTCTTGGGGTAGGACGTCTTGGGGTATGACGTCTTGGGGTATGACGTCTTGGGGTACGACGTCTTGGGGTATGACGTCTTGGGGTACGACGTCTTGTGGTATGACGTCTTGAGGTACGACGTCTTGGGATAGGACGTCTTGGGGTATGACGTCTTGAGGTACGACGTCTTGGGATAGGACGTCTTGGGGTACGACGTCTTGGGGTACGACGTCTTGGGGTAACGACGTCTTGGGGTACAACGTCTTGGAGTATGACGTCTTGGGGTACGACGTCTTGGGGTACGACGTCTTGGGGTACGACGTCTTGGGGTACGACGTCTTGCTTGTGGTACGAGGTGCTTGCTAGAACTTGTCCGGTAGATCTCGTTCAGTGCACGACCCCCTAGCTGTAGCTTCCCGTGAAGTTTGCTCTTTGCTTCTTTATTTCTTTCGGTAAAGTCACTGGCACAGCCAAAACTTACTGTCAAGAGAGCTGCTTTGTAATAAGAGATTATCATTATGATTATTATATAGGGTAGGTGGAGGTGGGGGGGACGCTGCCTAGCTTAGCAGTTTAAATTTAGATTTAAAGCTTTCGTGACTGCAGTGATTCATATTCTTGGCTCTTTCGGTAAAGTCACCACCACGTAGAAGGGAAACAATAAAATAATAAAAAATATAAATCAATAGAATTATTGTACTTGGTTCTTTCGGTAAAGTCGCCACCACGTAGAAGGGAAACAAAAAAATAATAAAAATATAAAACAATAAAATTATTATTCTTGGTTCTTTCGGTAAAGTCATCACCACGTAGAAGGGAAACAATAAAATAATAAAAATATAAAACAATAAAATTATTATTCTTGGTTCTTTCGGTAAAGTCACCACCACGTAGAAGGGAAACAATAAAATAATAAAAATATAAAACAATAAAATTATTATTCTTGGTTCTTTCGGTAAAGTCATCACCACGTAGAAGGGAAACAATAAAATAATAAAAATATAAAACAATAAAATTATTATTCTTGGTACTTTCGGTAAAGTCACCACCACGTAGAAGGGAAACAATAAAATAATAAATATATAAAACATTAAAATTATTGTAAAACAATAAAATTATTATTCTTGGTTCTTTCGGTAAAAGTCACCAGCACGTAGAAGGGAAACAATAAAATAATAAAAACTATAAAACAATAAAATTATTGTAAAACAATAAAATTATTCTTCTTGGTTCTTTCGGTAAAGTCACCACCATGGAGATAGGGGAAACAATAAAATAAGAAAAATATAAAACAATAAAATTATTGTAAAACAATAAAATTATTATTCTTGGTTCTTTCGGTAAAGTCACCACCACGTAGAAGGGAAACAATAAAATAATAAAAATATAAAACAATAAAATTATTGTAAAACAATAAAATTATTATTCTTGGTTCTTTCGGTAAAGTCACCACCACGTAGAAGGGAAACAATAAAATAATAAAAATATAAAACAATAAAATTATTGTAAAACAATACAATTATTATTCTTGGTTATTTCGGTAAAGTCACCACCACGTAGAAGGGAAACAATAAAATAATAAACATATAAAACAATAAAATTATTATTCTTGGTTCTTTCGGTAAAGTCACCACCACGTAGAAGGGAAACAATAAAATAATAAAAATATAAAACAACAAAATTATTGTAAAACAATAAAATTATTATTCTTGGTTCTTTCGGTAAAGTCACCACCACGTAGAAGGGAAACAATAAAATAATAAAAATATAAAACAATAAAATTATTGTAAAACAATAAAATTATTATTCCTGGTTCTTTCGGTAAAGTCACCACCACGTAGAAGGGAAACAATAAAATAATAAAAATATAAAACAATAAAATTATTGTAAAACAATAAAATTATTATTCTTGGTTCTTTCGGTAAAGTCACCACCACGTTGAAGGGAAACAATAAAATAATAAAAATATAAAACAATAAAATTATTCTTGGTTCTTTCGGTAAAGTCACCACCACGTAGAAGGAAAACAATAAAATAATAAAAATATAAAACAATCAAATTATTATTCTTGGTTCTTTCGGTAAAGTCACCACCACGTAGAAGGGAAACAATAACATAATAATAATATAAAACAATAAAATTATTATTCTTGGTTCTTTCGGTAAAGTCACCACCACGTAGAAGGGAAACAATCTTCTTATCTACATAAATAAAAATGTTAATTTTCGTTTGTTCAAAATCTTGAATCTCCGAAAGTTCTTCACCGATTGCTTTGAAATTTTGACACAACGTTGCATTCGAATAGACGCATGTTTTTTTTTTAAATATACCTACTATGTTTTTATATACCTACTATTATATAGATGTCACACCTGTGACAGGTTAAAATATGCTTTTTTTGAAAAACAGCGCCATCTGTTGGACGTAAAAGCAACACACGCTGTACTAAATATTTTAACGATTCCATTTCAATGTTTCAGATTTACGATCCTTTTATACGGATTTCCAAATTTCCAATTTGACGATTCCATTTCAACGTTTCCGATTGCATTGTTCAATTGAATTTTCATAGATTTCGATTTTGTTCGTTCGTCATTTTTATTTAACTATTTCGTGTGACATTGCCTTGGATTTGAGCCGTGTCGTTTGCCCCTTGGCGTTCATTTCGCGAGTTTAGTTTATTTTAATTTTATTTTTTTCATCGTTTTCGCACCACGTGCTTTTAACTGGTTTTTCTTTTTAGTTTGTCAGCGCAATTGGCGCTGGAATTGAGCTCGGTCGATTGATCTGCGTTTGCGTTGAAATATTTCGTTAATAATTTTTTTTCATTTTCTTAGTTTTTTTCTTAGTTTTTTTAAGCTCGTCTTTTTTTCTTCTCCCCCTGTCTTCAATGTTTCGCAACCTTGCGCGTGTCACTTTGTCGTAGCGTTCTGTCTTCTTTTTCAGTGCAATCGATCTGCTTCCGTTCACCCAAATAACGCCCCGCAGAAGATCAAACCGAGGGAATTGCAAATTCAAAGTTCAGTTTCAGTTCCAGTTCATTTTGGTATCGAGCCCTGTGAGCCATTCGGCTCTTGAATCGGAGTGCGACCACAACAAACACAGAAAAACAAAAACACGAACAAGAAAACCATCTTAAAGTGACTACTGTGTGTGTGTGACTGTGCAAAACAGAAAATCCATGGGGGGAAAAAAAACCAGCAAAAATATTCCTGAAAAAAGCACCGTGTACACCACCAACTCTGTGTGCAAAAAAAAATCCCAGTGGAATGCAAAGTCAAACAACAACAACAACAACCACAAGAAAACTTAGATTAAGGCCATCAGTCTAACTCCGTACTACAACAAAACAAACATGTCCAAACCGAAAAACTTTTCCAAATCACCAAAAAATAAAGCCATAATTGCAACGTAACAGTGACCACAGGGACTGTGACCGAATTTTTTAACAATAAACTACATAAAAAATAACATGCAACACCAAACCCTAGAGCCATAGCTGACTGCACGAGTCACTCCACAAACAACAGAAGCATCGGTCGGAGTATCAAATTTTTCAATGCACCCTTAAGATCAGCACGCTAAAATCAAAATACTGATAATACTTTGCAGCGCCATCCGGAGCGAAACGTTTTATGTTATTTTACGCCGATGAATAGCAGCGGCGGCAGCTAGGGGTGTGCGACTCCTCAAGAGCAGTTTTGAGAGAAGATCTCCTTGGTGGCGATTCAAAGCGTGGAAGAACGGGCATCGGCGAACGAGTGACACAGACGAAGAATGGCTCAAATATGCGCCCGAGGGAACAGCGGAGCGACGTGCAGCCAGGCTTGAGGATGCCACGGTTTGCGAGCAAACCGGCCATCGCGTTCTGCTTCGTTCTCAAGAGAATTAAACGCGACAGGCTGAGAGTGATTTAAAGCTTTCGTGACTGCAAACAGGGCCCCTGCAGGGTGGGGCTGGTAGGGACATTGGAATGTTTCACTTCGTTAAAGTATTGGAAGGGGACGGACGGACGGACACATTAATCTATTGCAGGCTGGTACGCTCAGTTTACAACTTCGCTCCTACCGAGTATAATATTGGCACTGTCCTTGAATTTGATTGGTCCACACCCGAGACGGCTTTTCTTAGAGCCCTTTAGTCTCTCCACTGGTGTTGGACCAGAAGATGCCAAAAGGCGTACAACTCAACAACAGCGCACTATCAGAGTTATTGAGGGCTCGGGGTGAGTATTTACATTATGAGACCTCCTTTGCCAGTAACAAGATATAGTAATGAGGTTTTTACCCTTTTAACTGGCACAAAAACTGACACCTTTATTCAAGGCATCGTGTTTGCAATAACCACAACACAAGCAATCAAAATGCAAACAAAAGAGACAACTCTGATAAACAGGGTCCCTGCAGGCTGGGCTGGTAGGGACATTGGAATTTTTCACTTCGTTCAAGTATTGGAAGGGGACGGACGGACGGACACATTAATCCCTATTGCCGTACAAAAACTGGAGGAAGAGCCTTTGCTATTGATGCCCCCAGGGTCTGGAATGCTATTGCCAATAAACTGCAACTTGAATCACTACCTGTGAGATCTTCACTCAAAACTGCTCTAGAGGAGTTGTACAACCCTAGCTGCCACTGCTATTCAGTGGCCTAAAATATGGCTCTAGATTTTGGTGTTATAAGTTATTTACGTAGTTTATTGTTAAAAATTCGGTCACAGTCCCTATGATCACTGTTACATTGCATTTATGGCTTTTATTTTGGTGATTTTCGAAACGTTTTTTTTGTTTTGGCCATGTTTTTGTTTATTGTAGTACGGAGTTAGACTGATGGCCTTAATCTTAGTTGTCTTGTGGTTGTTGTTGTTGTCTGACTGTGCATCCCACTGGGATTTTTGCACAGAGCGTTGGTGTACGGTGCTACTGCAGGAATATTTTGATATTTTTTTCCCCTGTATTTTCTGTTTGCACAGTCACACAAAGTCACTTTATGATGTTTTCTTGTTCATGTTTTTGTTTGTTGCGGATGCACCCGATTCAAGAGCCGAATGGCTCACAGGGCTATACCAAAATAAATGAAACTATGAACAACTATTGCAGGCTGGTACACTCAGTTTACAACCTCGTTCCTACCAGTAACAGGTCCCTGCAGGGTGGGCTGGTAGGGACATTGGAATTTTGCGCAATTTTATTTTTAGACCCCAACAAACACGAGATTTCACTTCGTTAAAGTATTGAAAGGGGACGGACGGACGGACACATTAATCTATTGCAGGCTGGTACACTCAGTTTACAACTTCGCTCCTACCGAGTATAATTCACATTCTTAGCTCTTTCGGTAAAGTCACCACGTTTGAAGGGAAACAATAAAATAGTTGAGATATATATGAAACAAGAAAAAAAATTCTCACGACGTTTCGACCATAACACAAACGGTCGTCATCAGGTGCGGCGTTTTTCACACCTGATGACGACCGTTTGTGTTACGGTCGGAACGTCGTGAGAATTTTTTTATTCTTTCATGTGTGTGTTTTATTATTTTATTGTTTCCCTTCAACGTGGTGACTTTACCGAAAGAGCCAAGAATAGGCTGAGAGTGGCCCGAAAGACGTCAACGAGTAACAGCAGATCAGCGTCAAACACGACTACGTGCTCAGCAATCACGCGATCACAATCCGCCTCGCATTCCGGTACAACCCAACTGATGATTATAGTTTTGAGCCGGCATGTTCTCATCGGCACTGTGACTGAAGTGCGTCCTTATCGGCAAGGCTCGGAAATTTTAATGGAGAAACGAAAGATAATGTGTTGCGCCGCCAGGAAAAAATTAAACTTCCTCAACTTGGAGAACCGCCGGAGACATTAAAAACTTTGCCTGCCGGATATACCGCCGAATCAAAGCATTTCCTATCTGACATCAGGAAATACAAACCCATGCTTCCAAATGACGTCGTGCGGCGCAGAAATCGTAACAGCTCAATTCATGCCAACTTTCAAAGTGAAAGGACAACAAAAAATTCCCACAAATGTATTTCATCGGCGATGGCGACGGTGAATTGAATGCACGCTGCGGAATTTCTACCGGCATCGTTTCCCAACTGCGAGAACTTCTTCGCGAAAAAAATAACTTAGTGCGTTTGTTCAAAACAGCAATTGACATGATGCCATCTGATACACACAAGATTGCTACTCATGCCGACAAAACGCCTGCTGGAGAACATGTGCGAAGATTCGATGCTCCAACTATAGACGAAGTGGCAATTCATATTCTTAGTTCTTTCGGTAAAGTCACGTTGAAGGGAAACAACAAAATATTAAAATATATATAAAACAAAAAAAATTCTCACGACGTTTCGACCATAACTCAAACGGTCATCTTCAGGTGTGTTGGTTCGCATAAATTTATTTTTAAACGGCGCGTTTATTTATTTATAAAAACGTTAGCGCCACGCGCAACGATTTGGCAGTTTATTTAGGACTAGTCCATCTATATTCTGAAAAGAGGAGGGGGGAGACGAATTTTTTGATAATGTATGCTGTCTGAAAGCCACTGTAAGCGTGAACAATCAATTAAGACCTGAAATGGTTTATCAAATCTTTCCAATGATTGCTAAGATAGAATCCATCTTCTATCTGCGCAATGAACTATTATTCATACCGATTAATGATTCGAGAGAATGGATTCTATCTTAGCAATCATTGGAAAGATTTGATAAACCATTTCAGGTCTTAACTGATTGTTCACGCTTACAGTGGCTTTCAGACAGCATACATTATAAAAAATTCGTCCCCCCCCTCCTCTTTTCAGAATATAGATGGACTAGTCCTAAATAAACTGCCAAATCGCTGCGCGTGGCGCTAACGTTTTTTATAAATAAATAAATGCACCGTTTAAAAATACATTTATGCAAACCAACACACCTGAAGATGACCGTTTGTGTTATGGTCGAAACGTCGTGAGAATTTTTATTGTTTTATATATATATTTTCTCATTTTGTTGTTTCCCTTCAACGTGACTTTACCGAAAGAACTAAGAATATGAATTACTGCAGTCACGAAGTGGCAATTGTTATAGTCGGAGATCAATTCCAACCTAGAGATATTGTCCTTCATCGGAGAAACGATCAATTGACAAACGTTGCAGAAACTCATCGATGCTACGATGCCCTGCAATATCCAGTCATTTTTTGGGATGGTGCCGATGGATATCGCTTCAACGTTACGATGATAAATCCAGTCAGTGGCGAATAAACAAATAAGAAATGCAGCGCAATTAACTATTATTCATACCGATTAATAATGATTCGAGAGAATGAAGACAATCACATTTTGAAATGCCGTCAATTGTTTCACCAATACATCGCAGATATGTATGCAAAGATCGAAACAGAACGCTCGATATTCATCCGTTTGAATCGGGCCAAGCTTCGCTCTGAGGAATACGTTCATTTGCGAGATGCAGTTGTCAATGACGATAACACAACGAACGTTGGAAGACTAACGACTTTGCCATCTGCATATACAGGCAGGTCACGTCATATGCATGAGTACGCTCAAGATGCAAATGCGTTTGTTCGTCACTACGGGCGTCCAGACCTATTCATTACATTCAAACGTAATAATAGAAAATAAATTAAATAATATACAATAAATTCAATAATAAAATACATTCAATAATAGAACACATTAATTTGTTTCAAATTGTTCTCGCTATGGTTTTCACACCCTGATGATGATTGCTTGGTGTTGCAGTCGAAACGTTCGTGAGAATTTTATTGTTTTATTATGATTATTTTATTGTTTCCCTTCCACGTGGTGGTGACTTCACCGAAAGAACCAAGAATAATACTTTTATTGTTTTACAATAATTTTATTGTTTTATATTTTAATTATTTTATTGTTTCCCCATCTACGCGGTGGTGACTTTACCCAAAGAACCAAGAATAATAATTTTATTGTTTTATATTTTTATTATTTTATTGTTGCTGTGGTTTTCACACCTGATGATGATTGCTTGGTGTTGCAGTCGAAACGTTCGTGAGAATTTGATTGTTTTATATTATTATGATGAAAAAATTAATGTGTTCTGTTATTTAATTTATTTTATTATTGAATCTATTTTATGTTATTTAATTTATTTTCTATTATCACGTTTGTATTCAATTATTAAATTTATTTTCTATTATTAAATTCATTTTCTATTATTTAATTGTTTTTCTATCACTCTATTAAATTTATTTCCTACGATATAACTTTTTTGCTATAAGTAAATTGATGGTTTAGTATTCTTGGCTCTTTCGGTAAAGTCACCACCACGTTGAAGGGAAACAATAAAATAATAAAAATATAAAACAATAAAAAATTCTCACGACGTTTCGACCATAACACAAACGGTCGTCATCAGGTGTGTCATTACATTCACGTGCAATCCAGCTTGGGACGATATACAACAGCTCTTACTTTCTAGGCAATCGCCGGCGGATAGGCATGACATCACAGCACGCGTTTTCAGACAGAAGCTGAAATCGCCGATGGATTTCATGGTTAAAACATGAAGTCTTTGGGTCTGTGCGCTGCTGGATATACTCAGTGGAATGGCAAAAGAGAGGATTGCCACACGCACATATACTCATCTGGCTCGGTAACAAAACCACTATCAAACGAAATCGGCGATGTAATACGCGCTGAAATACGCCGATTCGCATGAAGTTGCGACGAAAAATATGATACACGGACCGTGCAGTACACCGAATCCAAAAATTCACCATGCGTGATCGACGGAAAATGCTCTAAGCGATGTCCTCGAGCATTAGCATCCAACACAGTTACAGGAAACGATGGATATCCTTAATACAGAAGAGCATCAGCAGAAGATGGCGGTAAATCAGCCACCGTACAAAGGCGAAACGGTAACATCGGAGTCCATAACCCGTGGGCTGTTGTTCCATATTCGTCCCTTTGCTATCAAAAACATACAAAGCGCACATGCACGTGGAATACTGCAACTCCGTTAAATCGATCAAATACATTTGTAAGTACGTGAACAAAGGCGGCATGTGATATCGATGAAATCGCACAGTATCAGGCCCGGAAGAAACGTGAGCAGCAGTGAAGCTGTACGGCGAATTCTTTAATCTCCCATACATGAACCAAGTCCAGCTGCCGTTCACTTAGCGGTACATCCGGACAACGGACAACGCGTGTATTTCACAGCTGCAAATGTGCAACGGATAGCCCCGAATCCACCGGCTTTCAACGTTAACTGCTTTCTTCACGATAAGTCAAAATGACACGTTTGCGGGAAAAAACACCCGCTGTATTCGGAAGTGTCTACGTATTGCACGTGGAACGCGAGGAGAAAATCATTTCATCGACGCAAACGAGGAGAGAGCGAGTCGGACGGACAACCTGGCATATTCAAAGAAACTACGATAGTTTAACACGTAGGCTTTGGCGGACCGATATTATTCATAATAAAGGTTTTTGGGTTAGATCGCGTTTATTTATAAATGTGTCGTAACCATTCTGGCGAATTGCCCGATGATGCTGGATGTATTTACCAGCGAAACGTCACAGTACTACTCAAACTGTAAATGTGGATTCACTCTTCAACACACCGGTGGGCTAAAGTAGTGAACTATTTTGTGTCTTTTGTCAACGTGACACTTTTTTTTGCTGATTGGCCGTGTCGGGTGGTGGAGGGTTACGACACATTTATAAATAAACGCGATCTAACCCAAAACACCTTTATTATGAAACTACGATAGGTAGACTGTGCACCGCGCATCCCAATCAAGGTGGATGCTCCTTTCTTCGCATGCTGTTGGCGAATGTGCCCGCCCCAAGGTCTTTCCAGCAATTGAGAATTGTCACCGGCGTTACACATGCCACTTTCCGCAGTGCACGTCAAGCTCTGAATCGACTGGCGAACGACCGACGCTGGGACGCGTGCATTAATGACACGTGCAAACACGTCACATCCAAATCAAATGCGCGGATTGTTTGCGATCGTATTGACCGCCTGCTCTCCCCTTCATCTCCGACAGAGTTACGGGAGAAATATAAATCGCACACGGCTGAAGGTATTTTCCGTCGAATACCGCGGGGAAAATTCAAATACGAACGTGGATTTCACAGCAGAAATCTGCAACGCGGCGTTGATGATCATTGAAGATTTGTGCCTAGAAATTGCGAACAAAGTTCCCAATCAATTGGGAATGCCATCACCGAATCGAGCTGTTGCTGCTGCTGCTTCGTTCGATGTAGAATTGCGTCGTGGACAAAATTTGCTACACGGGTGATCTTTTGTCGTATGTGCAATCAAATATTCCCCGAGCTAACGCTTGAGCAAAAAAGGCATTTGCGATCAAATCATGCAGACTATCAATAACGGAGTTGGAGAAATCTTCTTCTCAGATGCGCCAGGAGCAACTGGTAAAACGTTCCAAATTAGATTGATTCCGGCAGCAATTCGACCCCAAAATGGCATAGCCTTGGCTCTTGCATCGTCCGGAATAGCTGCGACATTGCTACCGGGTGGAAGAACTGCTCATTCCGCTTTGAAATTGCCACTGAACATGCCATTCATTGAAACTCCCACGTGCAACATTTCCAAAGCATCCGGCATGGGAAAAGTATTGCAGAAATGCAAACTTATTGTTTGGGATGAATGCACAATGGCGCGCAAAACAAATCGCTCGAGGCTCTTGATCGATCATTGTAAGATTTGCGTGGAAACATCAGACCCATTTGGGAACGCATTAATATTGCTTGCAAGGAGATCTCAGGCAAACGTTGCCTGTAATTCCTCGATCGACACCAGCGGACGAAGTAAATGCTTGCCCGAAATACTCCACTTTGTGGCGACACGTAAAGACGTTAAAATTAACTACAAATATGCGCGTCCAGCTGCAAAACGATCGATCAGCTGAAATATTCTCACATCAATTGCTGGAAAATGGGAACAGAAAGGTGCCGGTTGATCTGACCTCGGGACGAATTTCATTGCCTCAAAACTTCTGCAATTGAGTGACGTCAAAAGAAGAAGTGGTTGAAAAAGTATTTCCCGATATGCAAACCAATTATAAGAATCACGATTGGCTGAGTGAACAACGAGCTATCCTTGCGGCCAAGAACAAAGACGTCTACGAACTTAACAATATGATTCAGTTTCGATTTAAAGCTTTCGTGACTGCAAGGATTCATCTTCTTTGGTTCTTTCGGTAAAGTCACCACCACGTAGAATGAGAATAAAATAATAAATTGATAAAATAAAATAACACAATAATATTCTCACGACGTTTCGGCCACAACACAAGCGGCCTTCATCAGGTGAAGGGACGAGACTGTCTGGTAGGACAGCGCTGGAGTGCTAAATTCTCCTGTTTGATTTGTACTAAGTGCATCGGTGAATGTGTATGCTCTGACTTTAACATAGCTATTTCTGTGACCAGTTACAAGCTAATCACTCAGCTATTTCAATGCTAAATTCTATGCTAATTCCTTTGTCAAGGGGTGCCTCTGCGGATGTGTATACTTTAACTTAGCTATTTCAATGCTAAATTCTATGCTAATCCCTTTGTCAAGGGGTGCCTCCGCGGATGTGTATGCTTTAACTTTTAACATAGCCATTTCTGTGACCAGTCACAAGCTAATCACTCAGCCATTTCAATGCTAAATTCTATGCTAATTCCTTTGTCAAGGCGCTTTGTTTCCTCTCACACAGCTTAAAGGTCGTGATCTGAACGTGGCTCTTTCACTCCAGCGCTGTCCTACCAGACAGTCTCGTCCCTTCACCTGATGAAGGCCGCTTGTGTTGTGGCCGAAACGTCGTGAGAATATTATTGTGTTATTTTATTACATCAATTTATTATTTTATTCTCATTCTACGTGGTGACTTTACCGAAAGAACCAAAGAAGATGAATATTATTCAGTCTAACATTCAAAGCGAGGCAGTCACGTACACAAGTCCGTCGACACTGTTGTGGAAGCAGATGAAGCGGTTAATTGTCCAGCAGAATTTTGGAATTCACTCGATCTGCCAGGGATGCCACCGCACGTACTGCAATTGAAAATCGGCGTGCCAATTATCATGTTGCGAAATATCAACCAGCCAAAGCTTTTGCAACGGCACGCGACTTGCAGTAAAAAAAATTAATGAGCGACGTCGTTGAAGCAACAATCTTGGCAGGACCTTTCAAAGGTGGAGATGTCCTCATTCCTCGCATTCCTACGATTCCAACGGACATGCCATTTCAATTTAAGAGATTGCAATTCCCAATTCGATTGGCGTTTGCAATCACCATCAACAAAGCTCAGGGCCAATCTTTAGAATTGTGCGGTTTAGATCTAGACCACGGATTGCTTCTCACATGGACAATTATATGTTGCGTGTTCTAGAGTCGGCAAACCAGACAATCTCTATATCTACACAGACAATGGAACAACAAAAAATATTGTATACCCACAAGAATTGTGAAATTAAATATTTTAGAAACGATTTAAAGCTTTCGTGACTGCAATGATTCATCTTCTTTGGTTCTTTCGGTAAAGTCACGTAGAATGAGAATAAAATAATAAATTGATAAAATAAAATAACACAATAATATTCTCACGACGAAGAACCAAAGAAGATTTTAGAAACGCTTTCTCTTTTCTTTCTTTGCCATTTAACCAGACTGGGCCACAGCAACGCGTGGCCGGGTACAGCTAGCAAAATAACAAAAATATAAAACGATAAACGTCGTGAGAATTGTTTTTGTTTTCTGTTTTTATGATTTCATCGTTTCGCTTCTACGTGGTGACTTTACCGAAAGAACCAAGAATAAGCTTAGCAGTATATATATGGACTAGTCCTAAATAAACTGTCAAATCGTTGCGCGTGGCGCTAACGTTTTTTTATAAATAAATAAATGCGCCGTTTAAAAATAAATTTATGCAAACCGACACACCTGAATACGACCGTTTGAGTTATGGTCGAAACGTCGTGAGAATTTTTTTAATTGTTTTATATATATATTTTATTATTTTGTTGTTTCCCTTCAACGTGGTGACTTTACCGAAAAAACTACGAACATGAATTACTGCAGTCACGAAAGCTTTAAATCAAAATTTAAGCTTAGCAGTGTTCATTGGAGCGCTGTCTTTCCGCGAGTTCTGTTTCTTCACCTGAGGAAGGCTACTCGAGCGGTGACTTTACCGAAAGAACCAAGAATAAGATGAATCACTGCAGTCACGAAAGCTTTAAATCGAAAAAGCATCCAGAGCCTTACCATCCCCTTCTCCCAACACCCCCCCCACCACCCTGCAACCGTCCTTCCTGGCTCCACCCCCCCCAACTCCACCTACCCTATATAAAAATAATGATAATCTCTTATTACTAAACAGCTCCCTTTACAGTAAATTTTGGCTGTGCCAGTGCCACCTGCTGACGGAAGTTCGTGTTGCCTACGAAACGTCGTGATTTGATCGACATTATATTCTTACTTCTTTGTAAGCCATCTGGCTACCGTGAGAGATTCGTTCATGAGGCTATCCACATATACAAGCACAGAGACAATTTCAACCGAGAAGATGGATTCTGGCTTAGCAATCATTGGAAGGATTTGATAAACCATTTTGGGGTCTTAATTGATTGATCACGCTTACGGTTACCATGAGAGATTCGTTCACGAGGCCATCCACATATACAAACGCAGAGGCAATTTCAACCGAGAAGATGGATTCTGGCTTAGCAATCATTGTAAGGATTTGATAAACCATTTCAGGTCTTAATTGATTGTTCATGCTTACGGTTACCATGAGAGATTCGTTCACGAGGCTATCCACATATACAAGCACAGAGACAATTTCAACCGAGAAGATGGATTCTGGCTTAGCAATCATTGGAAGGATTTGATAAACCATTTCGGGGTCTTAATTGATTGATCACGCTTACGGTTACCATGAGAGATTCGTTCACGAGGCCATCCACATATACAAACGCAGAGGCAATTTCAACCGAGAAGATGGATTCTGGCTTAGCAATCATTGGAAGGATTTGATAAACCATTTCAGGTCTTAATTGATTGTTCATGCTTACGGTTACCATGAGAGATTCGTTCACGAGGCTATCCACATATACAAGCACAGAGACAATTTCAACCGAGAAGATGGATTCTGGCTTAGCAATCATTGGAAGGATTTGATAAACCATTTCGGGTCTTAATTGATTGTTCACGCTTACGGTGGCTTTCAGACCACATCCATTATTTTCGTCTCCCCCCTCCTCTTTTCCGAACATAGATGGACTCGTCCATCTGAATGACTGTCAAATCACTCTCCCTGGTGCTGACGTTTAAAAATAAATAAATGCGAACCGCCACTTCTTTCAAATGTTTCTTGCCATTAGTTTTCACACCTGATGATGACTGTTTGTGTTACAGTCGAAACGTCGTGAGAATTTTATTGTTTTATATATTTTATTGTTTCCCTTCAACGTGACTTTACCGAAAGAACCAAGAATTTGATTGACGTTATTATTATTTTTACCCACGTGACTTTACCGACAGAAAACCAAAGAGTATGGATCATTGCAGTCACGAAAACTTCAAATCTCTGTGCATTCTCACGTTGTTTTCAGAATCAGAATCAGAAATGGTTTCATTCGCCATGAAAGTTCGCAAAGATAAGGAATTTACTTTGGCAGGAAGGTGCATACGTTCAACATATAGTAATCTTAAATCTAAAATAAGTGGTATACAAGTCTAACTATGCTAAAGGTGCAAAGTCTAACTAACACTATGGGGCTAAAGTATGTAACATTTTGAATAAATATTGAATATAAAGTAGCTATAAGATACAATCTAAAAATACAAAGAATACAAAGAGGGTAAATTTTGATTGAAAGCTTTCGTGACTGCAGTAATTCATATTCTTAGCTCTTTCAGTAAAGTCACGTTGAAGGGAAACAATAAAATAATAAAATTTATATAAAACAATAAAAATTCTCACGACGTTTCGACCATAACACAATCGGTCGTCATCAGGTGTGTCGGTTAGCATTAATTTATTTATTTGTAAGCGGTTTATTTATTTATAAAGCGCCATGCGCAGCGATTTGGCAGTTTATTTAGAAGGACTAGTCCATCTATGTTCTGAAAAGAGGAGGGGGGAGACGAAAAATTAATGTATGCTGTCTGAAAGCCACTGTAAGCGTGAACAATCAATTAAGACCTGAAATGGTTTATCAAATATTTCCAATGATTGCTAAGCCAGAATCCATCTTCTCGGTTGAAATTGTCTCTGTGCTTGTATATGTGGATAGCCTCATGAACGAATCTCTCATGGTAGCCAGATGGCTTACAAAGAACCTCTGTCTTGGAAAAGTCAATGGCATGTGAGCCTACTGAATAATAACAATGATCTGCCACGGCCGAGGTGTTGGTCCTACCGTGTTTAAGGTCTGCTTTGTGTTCACGAATGCGGTCCAAGACATGGCGTTTGGTTTCTCCAATGTAACTACTACCACAGAGGCAACTTAGTTTGTAGACACCAGGGTATTGTATGTCCGGAATCACATCTTTTACAGACAGAACCAGATCACGGATTTTATGTAATGTGTTGAAACGGACCTGGATCTTGTGTTTATTCAAGATTTTGGAGATCTTTTTTGTGATCCCCGCAATGTAGGGTAAAGTGATGGTTTTGAAAGGCTACTCAAGAGGGTTCTTCTTCATGGTTTGAGTGATAGCTTTGCGGATTGTATAGTCGGAGTAACCATTAGCCCTAAGAGCTTGGTGTACGTGCTTGAGTTCACTGCCTATGTGTTCCTGGTCGGATATGCATTGGGCTCTATGATACAGAGTCTTGATGAGAGAATTCTTCTGTGATGGATGGAGGTGGGAATCCGGTTTCAGATAAGCATCCGTATGGGTAGCTTTCCTGTAGACAGAGTGGCTCATTGAACCATCAGGTCTCTTTTTAATTAGGACATCCAAAAAAGGTAGCTTGCCATCTTTTTCGACTTCCATGGTAAATCTGATGGCTGGGTGTATGGAATTGATGTGGTCGAAGAATTGGTCTAGAGCAGGCCGGCCATGTGGCCAGATGACAAAAGTGTCATCCACGTACCTCTTCCATAAGGTTGGGCGCAGAGTGGCAGTCTGGATGGCGTCAGTCTCAAATTTCTCCATGAAAATGTTAGCTATAACCGGAGATAGGGGGGAGCCCACTGGGGTGCCCTCAGTTTATTTGTAGAAAGTTCCATTCCAAGTGAAGTATGTATTGGTTAAACAGTGTCTCACCAGGGGGGGTACCTCAGTGTTTAGTCCTTGATGAACCAAGTCTTCAATGATTGCGATGGTGTCAGGTACAGGAACCTTGGTGAATAAGGAAACTACATCAAAACTGACAAGCAGGTCGTCTGGGGACAGGGAAATACCCTTGATTGTCGATACCAGGTGAGTAGAATTTTTGTACCGCAGAGGTGGTCTTTCCAGTGAAAGGACGCAGGATTTCAGACAAAAAACGAGCCAGTTTGTAGGTGGGGGAGTTGATAGTAGAGACGATGGGACGGAAGGGTGTATCTACTTTATGTATTTTTGGTAAGCCGTATAATCTTGGTGGCCTGGCAGCAGAAGGTTTCAACGAAAACTGTTTAGATTGATCAATTAATGCGGTTGAATCAGAAATTATTTTGTTGGTTTGTGACGAGGCTGTTGGTGGGATCTCTTTTTATTTTTGTATAACTACCATCGTCGAGTAATTCTTTAATTTTGTTGTTGTATTCTATTTTATCCATGATGACAGTAGCATTGCCCTTGTCAGCTGAGAGGACTACAATATCATCCCTCTTTTTTAATTTATATAATTCAAAACGCTCATCTTTGCTGAGGTTGCTAGCTGCCATCTTAGCGTTTTTGAGGGTTGCAGCGATTTCAGATCTTGCTACGTCTGCAGCGATGTGACCCAGGCCCCTGAGAGCAACGTCTACTTGGGCAATTATATCATTAACTGGTATGTGTTTAGGTGTGACTGCAAAGTTTAGACCTTTAGCTAAAACGGATTTCAGACCATCAGAAATAGAACTGTTACTGCGATTAATTACGACTTTGTTAACGTCTAACTTTTTGGTGTGTGGGTCCGGTCTTTTGTTGAATTTATGCAAACCGACACACCTGATGACGACCGTTTGTGTTATGGTCGAAACGTCGTGAGAATTTTTATTGTTTTATATATATTTTATTATTTTGTTGTTTCCCTTCAACGTGACTTTACCGAAAGAGCTAAGAATAATAATTTTATTGTTTTAAATATTTTTTATTGTTTCCCTTCTACGTGGTGGTGACTTTACCGAAAGAACCAAGAATATGAATAACTGCAGTCACGAAAACTTTAAATCAAAATAAAATTGTTTTATATTTTTATTATTTTATTGTTTCCCTTCTACGTGGTGACTTTACCGAAAGAACCAAGAATAATAATTTTATTGCTTTATATTTTTATTATTTTATTGTTTCCCTTCTACGTGGTGGTGACTTTACCGAAAGGACCAAGAATAATAATTTCATTGTTTTATATTTTTATTATTTTATTGTTTCCATTCTACGTGGTGGTGACTTTACCGAAAGGACCAAGAATAATAATTTCATTGTTTTATATTTTTATTATTTTATTGTTTCCCTTCTACGTGGTGGTGACTTTACCGAAAGAACCAAGAATAATAATTGTATTGTTTTATATTTTTATTATTTTATTGTTTCCATTCTACGTGGTGGTGACTTTCCCGAAAGGACCAAGAATAATATGAATCCCTGCAGTTCACGAAAGCTTCAAATCAGTTGAAGACCGAAGAACGAAGACCAGCAGCTAGATAGGAACCTGGACCCCCTCGCTCTGCTGTCCTTGTCAGGGCCGGGAGGCTTTGCAGGCCTGTGGTGGGACTCTGGGCCAGTGGTGAGACTCTGGGACGGTGGTGGGACTCTGGGCTAGTGGTGAGACTCTTGGATGGTGGTGGGACTCTGGGCCTGTGGTGGGACTCTGGGACGGTGGTGGGACTCTGGGACGGTGGTGGGACTCTGGGCCAGTGGTGAGACTCTGGGCCTGTGGTGAGTCTCTGGGCCTGTGGTGGGACTCTGGGACGGTGGTGGGACTCTGGGCTAGTGGTGAGACTCTTGGATGGTGGTGGGACTCTGGGCCTGTGGTGGGACTCTGGGACGGTGGTGGGACTCTGGGACGGTGGTGGGACTCTGGGCCAGTGGTGAGACTCTGGGCCTGTGGTGAGACTCTGGGCCTGTGGTGGGACACTGGGATGGTGGTGGGACTCTGGGCCTGTGGTGGGACTCTGGGCCAGTGGTGAGACTCTGGGCCTGTGGTGGGACTCTGGGACGGTGGTGGGACTCTGGGACGGTGGTGGGACTCTCGGCTAGTGGTGAGACTCTGGGATGGTGGTGGGACTCTGGGCCAGTGGTGGGACTCTGGGCCAGTGGTGGGACTCTGGGACGGTGGTGGGACTCTGGGCCTGTGGTGGGACTCTGGGCCTGTGGTGGGACTCTGGGCCAGTGGTGGGACTCTGGGCCGGTGGTGAGACTCTGGGCCAGTGGTGGGACTCTGGGCCTGTGGTGGGACTCTGGGCCAGTGGTGGGACTCTGGGCCAGTGGTGGGACTCTGGGCCTGTGGTGAGACTCTGGGCCTGTGGTGGGACTCTGGGCCTGTGGTGGGACTCTGGGCCTGTGGTGGGACTCTGGGCCAGTGGTGGGACTCTGGGCCGGTGGTGAGACTCTGGGCCAGTGGTGGGACTCTGGGCCAGTGGTGGGACTCTGGGCCGGTGGTGGGACTCTGGGCCAGTGGTGGGACTCTGGGCCTGTGGTGAGACTCTGGGACGGTGGTGGGACTCTGGGACGGTGGTGGGACTCTGGGACGGTGGTGGGACTCTGGGCCTGTGGTGGGACTCTGGGACAGTGGTGGGACTCTGGGCCAGTGGTGGGACTCTGGGCCAGTGGTGGGACTCTGGGCCGGTGGTGAGACTCTGGGACGGTGGTGGGACTCTGGGCCTGTGGTGGGACTCTGGGCCTGTGGTGGGACTCTGGGATGGTGGTGGGACTCTGGGCCAGTGGTGGGACTCTGGGCCAGTGGTGGGACTCTGGGCCTGTGGTGGGACTCTGGGCCGGTGGTGGGACTCTGGGCCGGTGGTGAGACTCTGGGCCAGTGGTGGGACTCTGGGCCTGTGGTGGGACTCTGGGCCTGTGGTGGGACTCTGGGCCAGTGGTGGGACTCTGGGCCGGTGGTGAGACTCTGGGACAGTGGTGGGACTCTGGGCTAGTGGTGAGACTCTGGGATGGTGGTGGGACTCTGGGCCTGTGGTGGGACTCTGGGACGGTGGTGGGACTCTGGGACGGTGGTGGGACTCTGGGCCTGTGGTGGGACTCTGGGATGGTGGTGGGACTCTGGGCCAGTGGTGGGACTCTGGGCCAGTGGTGGGACTCTGGGCCTGTGGTGAGACTCTGGGCCTGTGGTGGGACTCTGGGCCTGTGGTGAGACTCTGGGCCTGTGGTGGGACTCTGGGCCTGTGGTGGGACTCTGGGCCTGTGGTGGGACTCTGGGCCGGTGGTGGGACTCTGGGCCGGTGGTGAGACTCTGGGCCAGTGGTGGGACTCTGGGCCGGTGGTGAGACTCTGGGACGGTGGTGAGACTCTGGGACGGTGGTGAGACTCTGGCACGGTGGTGAGACTCTGGCACGGTGGTGAGACTCTGGCACGGTGGTGTGTGACCCTGGGCCGGTGGTGGCACTCTGGCCGAGGAAGCCAGAGGTCTGGACCCGCACCTTGGCTGGGTCTGGTCAGAGGCAGCCTCCCCTGGGGTAGTTATAGCGGAGTACCCCAGAGCGTTGCCAGTGTCACGGCACGCTAGGAGTAGGCTGGGTCCCCTCGGCTGCTAACGGTGCATGAGGAGGACCTTTGGAGTGCTGTATTGTAATAAAGAAGTTGCCTATACGAAGCGTATCCGGAATCAAATACACAATCGTTGAAGATTTTGGTCCAACAGGGAGGATTGAATGTTGATGTTGCCGGCCCTGGGTGAGACAGTTCCAGTTTTATTTATTTGTTTCACATTCTTGGTTCTTTCGGTAAAGTCACCACCACGTAGAAGGGAAATGATAAAATAATAAAAATATAAAACAATAAAATTCTCACGACGTTTCGACCGCAACACAAGAAGCAATCATCATCATCAGGTGTGAAAACCACGACAATTTTTCAAATGTTCTTGCTGTGGTTTTCACACCTGATGATGATTGCTTCTTGTGTTCCAGTCGAAATGTCGTGAGAATTGTATTTTTATATTTTTATTATTTTATTGTTTCCCTTCTACGTGGTGGTGACTTTACCGAAAGAACCAAGAATAATAATTTTATTATTTTACAATAACTTTATTGTTTTATATTTTTATTATTTTATTGTTTCCCTTCTACGTGGTGGCGACTTTACCTAAAGAACCAAGAATAATAATTTTATTGTTTTACAATAATTGTATTGTTTTATATATTTTTATTATTTCATTGTTTCCCTTCTACGTGGTGGTGACTTCACCGAAAGAACCAAGAATAATAATTGTATTGTTTTATATTTTTATTATTTTATTGTTTCCCTTCCACGTGGTGGTGACTTCACCGAAAGAACCAAGAATACTAATTTTATTGTTTTATATTTTTATTATTTTATTGTTTCCCTTCTACGTGGTGGTGACTTTACCGAAAGAACCAAGAATAATAATTTTATTGTTTTTCTATAATTTTATTGTTTTATATTTTTATTATTTTATTGTTCCCTTCTACGCGGTGGTGACTTTACCGAAAGAACCAAGAATAATAATTTTATTGTTTTTCTATAATTTCATTGTTTTATATATTTTTATTATTTTATTGTTTCCCTTCTACGCGGTGGTGACTTTACCGAAAGAACCAAGAATAATAATTTTATTGTTTTTCTATAATTTCATTGTTTTATATATTTTTATTATTTTATTGTTTCCCTTCTACGCGGTGGTGACTTTAGAATCAGAATCAGAAAGGGTTTTATTCGCCATGAAAGTTCACACCGACACGGAATTTACTTTGGCAGGATGGTGCATACATTCAACATATAGGAATCTAAAATCTTAAATAAGTTTTAAACAAGTCTTACTATAATAATAAGGGTTAAAAGTCTAACTAACACCAAGGGGCTGAAGTATATAAAATTGAATAAATATCGAATATAAAATAGCTTTAAGATATAATTTAAAAAGAAAAAATACAAATAGGTTAACATAGTTAATATCTTTTGATTTAAAGCTTTCGTGACTGCAGTAATTCATATTCTTAGTTCTTTCGGCAAAGTCACACCAAAGGCAAACAACAAAACAATAAAATACATACAAAACAACACAAATTCCCACGACGTCTCGACCACAACACAAACACCTGAAGACGACCGTTTGTGTTATGGTCGAAACGCCGCGAGAACCTGCACCGTTCTACACATATCCCATTACCTTGCCGTTTCCCCTTCAACGTGACTCCACCAAAAGAACCAAGAACATGAATATAGTTAATATCGGCAAGGTGTCATTATGTAGATAAAATGTTAAAATCAGTGTAAGCCCTTGGCCTTGTTTAACAGGCCAGCAGCAGATGGGAAGAAACTGTTTTTATGGCGTGAGGTTTTGGTCCTGATGGACCCCGAAGCCTTCTGCCGGAGGGGAGTAGCTGAAACAGAGAGTGTCCAGGGTGGGAGAAATCGGCCACAATCTTCCTCGCTCGCCTCATGGACCTTGTCGTGTGCAGGTCCTCGAGGGTTTGTAGATTGCAGGCAATTACCTTCTCAGCAGTGTGGATGATACGCTGCAGTCTGCTCTTGTCCTACTTAATGAAATAGACTTTTTTTAAACAAATGTTTTCTCCTACAACATCAGAGTGCAGCGCCACGTTAAGCACGCACTACAATGTGACAATAGTTTCAAGCGATTTGACGCGTGTTTTATTTTCGAAATGGAAATATTTTTTTGGGGGGGGGGAAGGGCAGAGCTTTGTGACGTCATATTTGAGTGGGGGGGGGGGTTGACTTTTTGTGACGTCATGTGACGAGGAGGAGGGGGGGGGTCAAAAATCGTCCAAAATTGCGTGACGTCATTTATGGACGGCCCCCGTATCTCCAATTGCATCCCAATATTTTATATGGATGAGTTTCAGACGGATGACATCCAGGCGTCAACCCTAGTCCTTCCTCGTGGAAGAGATATACGTTGATGATGATATTTTATTATTATTATTCTATTTGCCTTTACCGAAACAGCCGAAGAATTTGAATTCCTGCAGTCACGAAAGCTTTAATAAGTAAAGATTTATTTAAGAGATCGTTTATTCGCGAGTATAGGCGGGAATCGATTGCCGAATCGAACAGCGCGGTCAATCGCCATGCAAGGTGAATCGATTCCACGCCCGCCCCACCCACCCCGCGGCTGGGGGGGGGAGGGGTTGGTCTGGGACGTGCCGGAGGGCGGGGAGGAGAAACTCGAATCGATTAAAAACGAACGATTCCTATCCTGCTCGATCTAAAATCGATTCCGCCCGTCCCCGCAAACGTTGGGGGGGCGACGGTTCAAATCGAATCGCCGCATCGGTTGTGGCCCGCAGACTAAAACCGGAATCGATTCTCGCAACTCAAGCGGTCGCTACTGGATACGGGAGGAGGAGGAGGTGGTGGTTGCTGAGGAGGACATTGTGGTTGAGGCGACTCGCCTCACGCAATCCGACGCCATCCGATGCTTTGCTGGTAACGTAGCGACCGGGTTGGTGGTTGTGGTGGTTGTGGTGGTGGTTGTTGTTGTGGTTGTGGTGGTTGTTGCTGAGGAGGACATTGTGGTTGAGGCGATTCGCCTCACGCAATCCGACGCCATCCGATGCTTTGCTGGTAACGTAGCGACCGGGTTGGTGGTGGTGGTTGTTGTGGTGGTTGTTGTGGTGGTGGTGGTTATTGTTGCTGCTGTGGTAGTTGTGGTGGGGATGGTTGCTGTGGCGGTTCTTGTGGGTGGTGGTTGTGGATGGAGGTTCTTGTGGGTGGTTGTGGATGGAGGTTCTTGTGGGTGGTGGTGGTGGATGGAGGTTGTTGTGGGTGGTGGTGGTTGTGGATGGAGGTTGTTGTGGGTGGTGGTGGTGGTGGTTGTGGATGGAGGTTGTTGTGGGTGGTGGTGGATGGGGGTTGTGGTGCTGGTTGTGGATGGAGGTTGTTGTGGGTGGTGGTGGTGGTTGTGGATGGTGGTGGTTGTGGGTGGTGGTTGTGGATGGAGGTTGTTGTGGGTGGTGGTTGTGGATGGAGGTTGTTGTGGGTGGTGGTGGTGGTTGTGGATGGAGGTTGTTGTGGGTGGTGGTGGTTGTGGATGGAGGTTGTTGTGGGTGGTGGTGGTGGATGGAGGTTGTTGTGGGTGGTGGTTGTGGATGGAGGTTGTTGTGGGTGGTGGTGGTGGATGGAGGTTGTTGTGGGTGGTGGTGGTGGATGGAGGTTGTTGTGGGTGGTGGTGGATGGAGGTTGTTGTGGGTGGTGGTGGTGGATGGAGGTTGTTGTGGGTGGTGGTGGTGGTTGTGGATGGAGGTTGTTGTGGGTGGTGGTGGTGGTGGTGGATGGAGGTTGTTGTGGGTGGTGGTTGTGGATGGAGGTTGTTGTGGGTGGTGGTGCTGGTTGTGGATGGAGGTTGTTGTGGGTGGTGGTGGTGGATGGAGGTTGTTGTGGGTGGTGGTGGTGGATGGAGGTTGTTGTGGGTGGTGGTGGTGGTTGTGGATGGAGGTTGTTGTGGGTGTTGGTGGTGGTGGATGGAGGTTGTTGTGGGTGGTGGTGGATGGAGGTTGTTGTGGGTGGTGGTGGTGGATGGAGGTTGTTGTGGGTGGTGGTTGTGGTGGATGGAGGTTGTTGTGGGTGGTGGTGGTGGATGGAGGTTGTTGTGGGTGGTGGTGGTGGATGGAGGTTGTTGTGGGTGGTGGTGGTGGATGGAGGTTGTTGTGGGTGGTGGTTGTGGTGGATGGAGGTTGTTGTGGGTGGTGGTGGTGGTGGATGGAGGTTGTTGTGGGTGGTGGTGGTGGATGGAGGTTGTTGTGGATGGAGGTTGTTGTGGGTGGTGGTTGTGGTGGTTGTGGATGGAGGTTGTTGTGGGTGGTGGTGGTGGTTGTGGATGGAGGTTGTTGTGGGTGGTGGTGGTGGTTGTGGATGGAGGTTGTTGTGGGTGGTGGTGGATGGAGGTTGTTGTGGGTGGTGGTGGTGGTGGTGGTTGTGGTGGTGGTTGTTGTGGTGAGGTTGTTTGTGGCGATATGTGTGTATGCACGTGCGTGTGTGTATATATGTGTGTGTATATATGTGTGTGTACGCGCGCGCACACACGTGCACACACCCACGTGGACACACATAACCACACACACACATAACCACACACATAACCACACGCGCACACACACACATAACCACACACACACACATAACCACACACACACATAACCACACACGCACACACACACATAACCACACACACACACATAACCACACACGCGCACACACACACATAACCACACACACACATAACCACACACGCGCACATAACCACACACGCGCACACACACGTAACCACACACACATAACCACACACACGTGCACACACACATAACCACACCCACGTGCACACACACACATAACCACACCCACGTGCACACACATAACCACACACACACATAACCACACACACACATAACCACACCCACGTGCACACACACACATAACCACACCCACGTGCACACACACACATAACCACACACATAACCACACCCACGTGCACACACACACATAACCACACACACACACATAACCACACACACGTGCACACACACACATAACCACACACACACATAACCACACGTGCACACACACACATAACCACACACACACACATAACCACACGTGCACACACACACATAACCACACACACACACATAACCACACACACGTGCACACACACACGTGCACACACACACATAACCACACCCACGTGCACACATACACATAACCACACGTATCTACGTGACTTTACCAAAAGAACCACAGAGTATGGATTCCTTCAGTCACGAGAGCTTCAAATCACAGATTGTACCGAACCAAGTCGAATCGTCTGCGACGGGAGTCGAACTCGGGTGGCCGGGGTTCGGAGCGCTGACCGCTACACCACCGCACACACAGACACACACACAGACATGCACACAGACACACACACACAGACACACACATACATACACACAGATACACACACAGACACACACACAGACACACACATACACACACAGACATACACACACACAGACACATACACACAGACACACACATACATACACACAGACACAGACACACACACAGACACATACACACACAGACACACACACATACATACACACACAGACGCACACACACATAGACACACAGACACACACATAGACACAGACACGCGCACACATACACGCACACAGACACGCGCACACACAGACACGCGCACACACAGACACGCACACACACAGACACGCACACACACACATACACGCACACACATACACGCACGCACACGCATGCACAGACACGCACAGACAGACACGCACAGACAGACACGCACAGACAGACACGCACACAGACACACGCACACAGACACACACACAGACACACGCACACAGACACACACACAGACACACACACAGACACGCAGACACACACGCACACATACACACACAGACACACATACACGCACACACAGACACACATACACGCACACACAGACACACATACACGCACACACAGACACACATACACGCACACACATACACGCACACACAGACACGCACACACACAGACACGTACGCGCACGCACACGCACGTACAGACACGCACGCAGACACACACGCACGCACACGCAGACACACACAGACACAGAAACAGGCACGCACACACAGACACACACAGACACAGAAACAGGCACGCACACACAGACACACACAGACACAGAAACAGGCACGCACACACAGACACGCACGCACACAGACACGCACGCACAGACACGCACGCACAGACACACACACACAGACACCCACAGACATAGACACGGACTCCCTCCGTGCAGCCTGCAACAGACTGTAGGGGCAAGTGCTGCTGTTAGCGAGTAGCAGCAGCAGCGTCTGTGAAGGCTACCGGCACTGTGGCACACACAGAGGTGTGGGTGGCCAGCACCACGCACACACAGACACACACACAGACACACAGACACACACACACACACAGGCACGCACACACAGACACGCACACACAGACACGCACACACAGACACGCACACACAGACACGCACACACAGGCAAGCACACACAGACACGCACACACAGACACGCACGTAGACATAGACATGCACACACAGACACGCACACACAGACACGCACACACAGACACGCACACACAGACACGCACACACAGGCACGCACGCACAGGCATGCACGCACACACAGACACGCACACACAGACACGCACACACAGACACGCACGCACACACAGACATGCACACACAGACGCACACACAGACACGCACACACACACAGACACGCACGCACACACAGACATGCACACACAGACACGCACACACAGACACACACACACAGACACACACACAGGCACGCACACACAGGCACGCACACACAGACACGCACACACAGACACGCACACACAGACACGCACACACAGGCACGCACACACAGGCACGCACACACAGACGCACGCACACACAGACACGCACACACAGACACGCACACACAGACACGCACACACAGACACGCACACACAGACACGCACACACAGACACGCACACACAGACACACACACAGACACGCACACACAGACACACACACAGACACGCACACACACACCCTTGCGTATGTGAGCGGAGTCACAATGCAGACCACTTATGTAATAACAGCGAGAGACGCAGATTTATTCAACAAAAACTCGGGGAGATCGGGGCTCAGCGTGTAGAGAATCAGGGTGTAGAGACTCGGGGTGTAGAGACTCGGGGTGTAGAGACTCAGGGTGTGACTCAGGGTGTAGAGACTCTGGGTCTAGAGACTCTGGGTCTAGAGACTCGGGGTGTAGAGACTCGGGGTGTAGAGACTCGGGGTGTAGATACTCGGGGTGTAGAGACTCAGGGTGTAGAGACTCGGGGTGTAGAGACTCGGGGTGTAGAGATTCAGGGTCTAGAGACTCAGGGTTTAGAGACTCGGGGTCTAGAGACTCGGGGTGTAGAGACTCGGGGTGTAGAGACTCGGGATGTAGAGACTCGGGGTGTAGAGACTCAGGGTCTAGTAGAGACTCAGGGTCTAGTAGAGATTCAGGGTCTAGAGACTCAGGGTTTAGAGACTCGGGGTCTAGAGACTCTTGGTCTAGAGACTCTGGGTCTAGAGACTCGGGGTGTAGAGACTCGGGGTGTAGAGACTCGGGGTGTAGAGACTCGGGGTGTAGAGACTCGGGGTGTAGAGACTCGGGGTCTAGAGACTCTGGGTCTAGAGACTCGGGGTGTAGAGACTCGGGGTGTAGAGACTCGGGGTGTAGAGACTCGGGGTGTAGAGACTCGGGGTGTAGAGACTCGGGGTGTAGAGACTCGGGGTGTAGAGACTCGGGGTCTAGAGACTCGGGGTCTAGAGACTCGGGGTCTAGAGACTCGGGGTCTAGAGACTCGGGGTCTAGAGACTCGGGGTCTAGAGACTCGGGTGTAGAGACTCGGGGTCTAGAGACTCGGGGTGTAGAGACTCGGGGTCTAGAGACTCAGGGTCTAGAGACTCGGGGTTTAGAGACTCGGGGTGTAGAGACTCGGGGTGTAGAGACTCAGGGTCTAGAGATTCCGTATTGAATCCATCTTGTGTGTAGCTTCGGTTTCCCCTGATGAAAAACTAAATTCACAGCCTGTCCCAGGTATTGCAGTTTCACTGCTGCGCCAGGCTAGGTGCAGGAGGAGGTCACGGGACAGACCCAGGCGCCGTGGGTCGACTGACCGAGATGACTGGCTGATGCACCACCTGTGCCCCCTTCTGTGCCAACCTGCTGCGTTTTAGCCGCCCGGCGCTCCGCTCGTTGTTGTGAGCATCACCCCTCTCCCCTCCGTTGTTGCCGGAGGGCGACTGCCTCCAACTGCCCAATAGCCTCAAGGTGCACCTAGCCTGGCACTGACCCAGTAGCGTCCTTCACGAGCCTCCTCCCTTACAGATGCCGATCTTGACACTGCTGGTACCGGTCATCGTCAGTCCATCTCTTCTCCAGCCCGTGCCACTCGCCCACCTGTCCACTCGCCTACTCACCCATCCCCTCGCCTACTCACCCATCCCCTCGCCTACTCACCCATCCACTCACCTACCCATCCACTCATCTACTCGCCCGTCCACTCATCAATCAGACCATCTCTTGTCTAGCCCGTGTCACTCACCAACCCACTCGCCTACTCACCCATCCCCTCACCCAGTCACCCACCCACTCATCCACCCACCCAGTCACTCACCCAGTCACTCACCCACCCACCCAGTCACTCACCCAGTCACTCACCCACCCAGTCACTCACCCAGTCACTCACCCATCCACCCACCCACTCATCCACCCACCCACTCATCCACCCACTCACTCATCCACCCACCCACTCATCCACCCACCCACTCACTCATCCACCCACTCATCCACCCACCCACTCAATCATCCACCCACCCAATCATCCACCCACTCACCCATCCACCCACCCACTCACTCATCCACCCACTCATCCACCCACTTACCCATCCACCCACTCACCCATCCACCCACCCACTCATCCACCCCCTCGCCCATCGGCCAATCTCTTCCCTTGCCCATGCCTTCCCTGTTTAGCCCCCCCTCTCTACTGCGTACGGGGGTGTGTGTGTGTGTACGTACGGGCATGTGTGTGTGTACGTACATGCGTGTGTGTGTGTGTACGTACATGTGTGTGTGTACGTACGTGTGTGTGTGTGTACGTACGGGCGTGTGTGTGTGTACGTACGGGTGTGTGTGTGTGTGTACGTACGGGTGTGTGTGTGTGTGTGTACGTACATGTGTGTGTGTGTGTACGTACGGGCGTGTGTGTGTGTACGTACGGGCGTGTGTGTGTGTACGTACGGGCGTGTGTGTGTACGTACGGGCGTGTGTGTGTACGTACGTGTGTGTGCGTGCGGGCGTGTGTGTGGGAGAGACAAAGGCGGCCGGGCCTGGGTGCTGGCCGCCCAGCCACAGTGCCGGTAACCTTCATAGGCGCTGCTCCTACTGACAGCACTTGCCCCTGCAGCACTGCTAGAGGCTACCTGGGGGGAGCTTTGTCTGTGTGAGTGACCGAGTGGGAGAGCCACTCAGGGTTGCATTAGGGGGGTTACCCCCCCACACCCCCCACTACCCCCCCCCACCACTCCCCCCACCACTCAGGGTCGCATTAGGGGGGTTAACTCCCCCAACCCCCCACTACCCCCCCCCACCACCACTCCCCCCACCACTCAGGGTCGCATTAGGGGGGTTAACTCCCCCAACCCCCCACCACTACCACCACCACTCCCCCCCACACCCCCCACTATCCCCCCACCACTCCCCCCACCACTCAGGATTGCATTAAGGGGGTTAACTCCTTCCCCTCACCACCACTCCCCCCACTACCCCCCACCACTCCCCTCCACCACTCCCCCCACCACCCCCCCCCACCACCCCCCCTCCACCACTCCCTCCACCACTCCCCCCCCACCACCACCCCCCCCCCCACCACTCCCCCCACCACTCAGAGTTGACTGCGTGAATGACTGAGCCTGGCGTGGGTGGGGGTGGGTGGAGACGCTGCGGTGCCACTGAGGAGGGCCGGGAGAGAGCGGACTTCCTCCCCAGAGTCCAGCAGCAGCATCATCAGCAGCACCATCATCAGCAGCAGCAGCATCATCAGCAGCATCATCAGCAGCACCATCATCAGCCGCAGTAGCATCAGGACTAGCAGCATCATCATCAGGAGTAACAGCAGCAGCAGCACCATTAGCAGCAGCATCATTAGCACCATCATCAGCAGCATCATCAGCAGCATCATCATCAGCAGCATCATCATCAGCAGCATCATCATCAGCAGCACCATCATCAGCAGCATCATCATCAGCAGCATCATCATCAGGAGTAGCAGCAGCATCATCATCAGGAGTAGCAGCAGCAGCAGCACCATTAGCAGCAGCATCATTAGCACCATCGTCAGCACCATCATCATCAGCAGCACCATCATCAGCAGCATCATCATCAGCAGCACCATCATCAGCAGCATCATCATCAGCAGCATCATCATCAGGAGTAGCAGAAGCATCATCATCAGGAGTAGCATCAGCAGCACCATCAGCAGCAGTAGTAGCATCAGCATCAGCAGCATCATGAGCATCAGCAGCATCATCGTCAGCACCATCATCGTCAGCACCATCATCAGCAGCATCATCATCAGGAGTAGCAGCAGCATCATCATCAGGAGTAGCAACAGCAGCACCATCAGCATCAGCAGCATCATCAGCATCAGCAGCATCATCAGCAGCATCATCGTCAGCACCATCATCATCAGGAGTAGCAGCAGCAGCATCAGCATCATCAGCAGCATCAGCAACATCATCAGCAGAATCATCATCAGCAGCAGCATCATCAGCAGCATCAGCAGGGGCAGTGGTATTAACAACATCATCATCAGCAGCAGGGGGAGTGGTATTAACATCATTATCAGCAACATCAGCAGCAGCAGTAGTAGATGTAACATCATCAGCAGTAGCAGCAGTAGCATCATCAGCAGTAGCATCATCAGCAGTAGCATCAGCAGCAGTATCATCAGAATCCGTAGATGTATCAGCAAAAGCAGTAGATGTAACATCATCAGCAGTAACATCATCAGCAATAACATCATCAGCAGCAGCAGTATCATCAGCATCAGTAGATGTATCAGCAATAGCAGTAAATGTAACAGCAGTAGCATCAGCAGTATCATCAGCAGCAGTAACATCAGCAGCAGTAGATGTAACATCAGCAGTGGCATCAGCAGCAGCACATGTAACATCAGCAGTAGCATCAGCAGCAGTAGATGTAACATCAGCAGTGGCATCAGCAGCAGTAGATGTAACATCAGCAGTAGCATTAGCAGCAGTAGATGTAACATCAGCAGTGGCATCAGCAGCAGTAGCATTATCAGCAGCAGTAGCATTACCAGCAGCAGGATATGTTAGCAGTAGCAGTGGCTGTAACATCAGCAGTAGCATCAGCAGCAGTAGATGTAACATCAGCAGTAGCATCAGCAGCAGTAGATGTAACATCAGCAGTAGCATCAGCAGCAGTAGATGTAACATCAGCAGTGGCATCAGCAGCAGTAGATGTAACATCAGCAGTAGCATCAGCAGCAGTAGATGTAACATCAGCAGTGGCATCAGCAGCAGTAGATGTAACATCAGTAGCATTAGCAGCAGTACATGTAACATCAGCAGTGGCATCAGCAGCAGTAGCATTATCAGCAGCAGTAGCATTACCAGCAGCAGGATATGTTAGCAGTAGCAGTGGCTGTAACATCAGCAGTAGCATCAGCAGCAGTAGATGTAACATCAGCAGTAGCATCAGCAGCAGTAGATGTAACATCAGCAGTAGCATCAGCAGTATCATCATCAGCAGCATCAAAACAAGACACAGATACAGAACCCCCATACTGCCTTACCAGATCGTTGGGTCAAGTGCTTTTAGCCAGTAGCAGCGCCTATGAAGGCTACCAGCACTGTGGCACACACAGAGGGGGTGGGTGGCTAGTACCACCACGCCGGCCGCCTTTGTCTCCCCAGTGGCGATGTTTACTGCACACAACTGCACCAGGTACTCATTTGAGGCTGAGTCGACCTAGGGGAGGCCCAGGACCGGTTCAGATAATCGTCACTGTGGTGGTGTTGGCAGTGAGCGGGAATTGAACTCGGGTCGACAGGTTCGTAGTGCAGCGTAGCGCTAACCACCGCTACACAGACACACAACAACAACCGCCATTCGCCACTAAGTGGCGGTGACATTACCACGACGCTTGTGCCAGGCTATGTGCACCTTGAGGCCATGTGAAGTGTCGAACGCCCGCTGGCAGGAGGTCACGGGGCAGACCCAGGTGCCACGGGTCGACTGACTGAGATGACTGGCTGATGCACCACCTGTGCCCCCTACTGTGCCAACCTGCTGTGCTTTAGCCACCCGGCGCTCCGCTCGTTGTTGTGAGCGTCGCTCCTCCGCCCTCCGTTGTTGTTGAAGGGCGGCTGCCTCCAACTGCCCAGTAGCATCCTTCACGAGCCTCCTCCACAGAGGCCGATCTTGACACCGCTGGTACCAGTCATAGGCAAGTCCACTCAACTCCACGTCCTCCTGTACCACATCACTCCATCTCTTCCCTAGCCTGTGCCGCGCCCGTTTTGCCCCCTCAATCTGGCCGAACAAAAGCTGTTTCGGCATGCGGTGGCTGGGCATGCGGGCGACATGACCCAGCCAACGCAGCCTTGCCTGCCGGAGGAGCTCACTGATGGGACCGTGCCCAGATCTTTCAAGGATTTGTGAGCTCCTCACACAATCCAGCATGGTTAAACCAAGGATGGATCGTAGGCAGGCCAGCCTAAATGTTTCTAACCAGCGAATATGTTCCATTAGGGGGGTCCACGTTTCGCAAGTGTAGAGAAGGGAAGGAATGACCGTGGCCGAGAAGACCTGAAGCTTAGTGCGGAGCAACAGACCAGGTAGCGTCCACACAGCGTTACGCAACCGATGAAAAGATATTGCCGCTCGACTGATTCGGAGTGAGACCTCTGTTGTTAAACTGGAGCCGGTCATAAGCACACTCCCCAGGTATGGGAAACTCTCCACTCTCTCCACAACTGCCCCATCACCGATTGGGAGTTGTGGGGGTGGAGTGTCCGATGGTACAAAATACCCAGGCAGGTGCTTAGTTTTGGTGGGGCTGATGGTAAGGCCCCATCTCTTAGTAGCACGCTCCAGTCTCTGCAGCAGCGTCTCCAACTCCTCTGAATGAGCAGCTATTACCAAATCATCGGCATACATAACGTGGTTGAGCAATAGGGAGCCATCCCTTGGCCGCACCCGGGCATCGATCAGCCTCCCATTATATCTGTACCAAATGGAGATTCCCCCAGTACAGCTATTGAACGCTTCATGAACTACGTGGTCAAAATAGATGTTAAATAATGTGGGAGCCAGAGGACATCCCTGTCGCACCCCAAGGTGTACAGGGAATGGCTCTGACTCCCGGCCACGTAGTTTTACCCGGGCCCGCTCACCCTCATGAAGGTCCTTAATGATCGTGAGCAGAGGGTCAGGTGCTCCAAAAGCACGAAGAACAACCCAGAGCCCAGGCCTACTGATGGTATCATAGGCTTTGACCAGGTCAAGAAAGCAGAGATGTAGGTCTTGCTGGAATTCCCTACACCTCTGCTGTAGCAGACGGACAGAAAAAATAGCATCTGTGCAGGACCGCCCTTTCCTGAAACCGCATTGGGGCTCCGCAAGCCTCTTCTCAGCGTGCCTTGCAAGGCGATGTTGAATAATCCTTGCCAGGACCTTTCCCGGCACACTGAGGAATGAGATGCCCCTGTAGTTGTTACAGTCTGTGTGGTCCCCCTTCTTAAAGAGGGGGACCACCAGGGCATCCTTCCAATCCTATGGAACCCGTCCAGTGGTCCAGACTGTTGTTATGATGTCATATAGGGCAGTCTGTGCACAAACGCCACCCTCCCTCAGCATTTCGCTTGGGAGATCATCTCTGCCCGCTGCCTTTCCTGGTCTCAGACTCCGGATCGCCTTCAGTACTTCCTCAACAGATGGCACCTCAGCCAGCCACTCACAGGGGGTGACTTCTTCCAATATTTGAGGCACCGCAGCCTCAGCAGGGTCATCCTCACTTTGTGCCACGATGTTTTCCAGGCTGAGGGATTCCCCCTCCCCCAGGACCTCACAGAAATGCTCAGGAAATCTGCAAACCTGTTCCTGGGGGTCAGAGATTGGATCACCGTTCTTTCCCCTAATGATGGTAATAGACGTGGTGCTGCAGGTTACTTTTTTGATGGAGTTAAATATGGATTTGTGATCACAGGCCACTGAGGCAGACTCCATCTCCTCAGCAACCCGCGACCACCACCCATCCTTGCAGCGCCTCACGGCTCTCTGAACCTCCGAGCGAAGGCTGCGGTATGCCTCCTCATTCTCTGACGTGGGATTCTGTAGCAGATGACAGTGGGCCTGTCGCTTTTTCTCAACCATCCTGAACACCTCCTCTGTCAGCCAGGGTCTCTGGGGAGGTCTGGACCGCGTACCCAAAGCAGCCATTGCAGCTGCATGAGTCAGTCCTAAACCTCGCCCATTTACCCTCGACATCAGGAGGAGTGGGGGACGATGCCAACCCCAGCCGCAAGCGATGATGAAATTCTCGCTTGCAACTTTCATCAGATAACTGAGACCAGGCCACTTTTGGTTGGAATGGGGTCCTGGGTATACACCCCCCACCGGAGCGGAAGAATGGCAGGCGCATCTTACAGATGACAAGTCGATGGTCAGAGGGCAGATCAGCTCCACGGTAGGTCCTGGTGTCAAGGACATGGGCTCGCATCTGCTGGTCCGTCACTATGTAGTCCAGCAGATGTTCTTGCTTGGACCCGGCATGTATCCATCATGTTGTGTGGATGCGCCGATGCCGGAACAGAGTGTTGGTAATTACAAGCCCATGGGCTGCACAAAAATCTAGCAGCCTCCTACCGTTGTTATTGAGCTGATCCGGCCCATGCCCTCCAATCACTCCAGACCAGGTGCCAGCATCATGACCAACTCGGGCATTGAAGTCACCCAACATGATGACTCTATCCCGAGGGGCCACTTTAGCCAGCACCTGTGACAGGAGGTCATAGAAGGCATCTGACTCATCGGCTTTGCCTGCATCCCTCCACGGATGTTTGTCTTCGGTGGGGGCATAAGTAACCACGACCACCACTCCTCGCCTCTGGTTGATGGGAAGGCGAGCCCAAAGTAGCCTGGGGCTTACAGCTTCCCACACCTCACCGCCACGCTCCCACGCCCCCTTCATTCTTTTGTTCAAAAGAAGAGCCACACCCTGTTGTTTGGCAGTCTGCTGCCCCGAGTAGAGGACTGTCCACCCCTCATGGTGGCAGGAGCCAGAACTGGTCCACCGGACCTCCTGAATGCCACAGAGATCCAGGCGGTACCGGTCCAGCTCCCGACAGAGGAGTGGCAGCCTCTCCTCCGCAGTGAGCGTTCGAAAATTCCACGTGACCATCCGTAATGGCTTTTCGTTGTTTCTGGAGGAGCCCCGAGGGTAGAGATTCAATCTCCTGGCTCCGCCAAATGGGGTTTTGCCAGGAGACGTCATAGACGCCTGTCCCCCCGGGGCCTCCGGCACAAGCTTATTAGTTAAATTTTGTATTCGTAGTTTAGTGGTAATTAATTGAAGGTGGAGGGGTTACCAGCCCCTCGCACCCGTCCAGAGCCCCCGTTTAGCTCCTGTGGTGGTCACAGACGCCATGAGTGGAGGAGCCAATCGGAACTGGTCCTCCCCCCACAGCACTGTCCACGACAGAGTTGCTCGTCCGGCACCACGAGGAGGTAGGGGGTTGTTTTGCCGGACACACACACTCACACACAGACACACACACACCCACACACACTGCCACACACACTGCCACACACACTGACACACACACACCCACACACACCCCCACACACACCCACACACACCCACACACACCCCCACACACACCCACACACACCCACACACACCCACACACACACACTCTGCCACCCACACACACACAAAGATAAAGACAAAGATCTCCCATATAGCCTGTAACAGACTGTAGGGGCAAGTGCTGTTAGCGAGCACCTATGAAGGCCGGAACGGTACACGAGGGGGTGGGTGGCCAGCACCACGCTCGACCGCCTTTGTCTCCCTAGTGGCGATGTTTACACACCGCACCAGGTACTCATTTTGAGGCTGAGTCGACCTAGGGGAGGCCCGGGACCGGTTCAGATAATCGTCAGTGGTGTTGGCCGTGAGCGGGAATCGAACCCGGGTCGCCAGGTTCATAGCGCAGCGCGCTAACCGCTACTACACTATCGCTCCCCACAACACACAGTCACAGACACACACACACCGTCACACACCCACACACACACACCCACACACACCCACTCACACACCCACACACACCCACAAAGCCGCACACACCCACGCACACCCACACACACACCCACACACACACCCACACACACACCCACAAAGCCGCACACACAAAGCCGCACACACACCCACGCACACCCACGCACACCCACACACACACACCCACAAAGCCACACCCACACACACACCCACACACACACCCACAAAGCCGCACACACACCCACGCACACCCACACACACCCACACACACCCACACACCCACACACACCCACAAAGCCGCACACACACCCACACACACCCCCACACACCCCCCACACACCCCCACACACCCCCACACACCCCCACACACCCCCATACACACACACCCACACACACACACCCACAAAGCCGCACACACACCCACACACACACACTGCCACACACACACACCCACACACACCCACCCACACACACTGCCACACACACCCACACACACACACACACCCACAAAGCCGCACACACACCCACACACACACACTGCCACACACACACACCCACACACACCCACCCACACACACACACTGCCACACACACCCACACACACACTGCCACACACACACACCCACACACACCCACCCACACACACACACTGCCACACACACCCACACACAACCACACACACACACTGCCACACACACCCACACACACACACACTGCCACACACACACACCCACACACACCCACACACACACTGCCACACACACCCACACACACACTGCCACACACACACACCCACACACACCCACCCACACACACACACTGCCACACACAACCACACACACACACTGCCACACACACCCACACACACACACTGCCACACACACCCACACACACACTGCCACACACACCCACACACACACTGCCACACACATACACACTGCCACACACACACACCCACACACACAAAGCCGCACACTCGCACCACAATTCTCTCTGTCGTTCCCAAACCCTTCCCACTCTGCGGGCCAAACTCTGCCTCTGTGCTGCAGAGTCCGTCAGAGTGGTCCCTGTCAGAGAGGTCCCTGACAGAGAGGTCCCTGTCAGAGAGGTCCCTGTCAGAGTGGTCCCTGTCAGAGAGGTCCCTGTCAGAGAGGTCCCTGGCAGAGAGGTCCCTGTCAGAGAGGTCCCTGTCAGAGAGGTCCCTGTCAGAGTGGTCCCTGTCAGAGAGGTCCCTGTCAGAGAGGTCCCTGGCAGAGAGGTCCCTGTCAGAGAGGTCCCTGTCAGAGAGGTCCCTGTCAGAGAGGTCCCTGCCAGAGAGGTCCCTGTCAGAGTGGTCCCTGTCAGAGAGGTCCCTGTCAGAGAGGTCCCTGGCAGAGAGGTCCCTGTCAGAGAGGTCCCTGTCAGAGAGGTCCCTGTCAGAGTGGTCCCTGTCAGAGAGGTCCCTGTCAGAGAGGTCCCTGGCAGAGAGGTCCCTGTCAGAGAGGTCCCTGTCAGAGAGGTCCCTGTCAGAGAGGTCCCTGTCAGAGAGGTCCCTGCCAGAGAGGTCCCTGTCAGAGAGGTCCCTGCCAGAGAGGTCCCCGACAGAGAGGTCCCTGACAGAGAGGTCCCTGCCAGAGAGGTCCCTGTCAGAGAGGTCCCTGCCAGAGAGGTCCCCGACAGAGAGGTCCCTGACAGTGAGGTCCCTGTCAGAGAGGTCCCTGTCAGAGAGGTCCCTGGCAGAGAGGTCCCTGTCAGAGAGGTCCCTGTCAGAGAGGTCCCTGTCAGAGTGGTCCCTGTCAGAGAGGTCCCTGTCAGAGAGGTCCCTGGCAGAGAGGTCCCTGTCAGAGAGGTCCCTGTCAGAGAGGTCCCTGTCAGAGAGGTCCCTGCCAGAGAGGTCCCTGTCAGAGTGGTCCCTGTCAGAGAGGTCCCTGTCAGAGAGGTCCCTGGCAGAGAGGTCCCTGTCAGAGAGGTCCCTGTCAGAGAGGTCCCTGTCAGAGTGGTCCCTGTCAGAGAGGTCCCTGTCAGAGAGGTCCCTGGCAGAGAGGTCCCTGTCAGAGAGGTCCCTGTCAGAGAGGTCCCTGTCAGAGAGGTCCCTGTCAGAGAGGTCCCTGCCAGAGAGGTCCCTGTCAGAGAGGTCCCTGCCAGAGAGGTCCCCGACAGAGAGGTCCCTGACAGAGAGGTCCCTGTCAGAGAGGTCCCTGTCAGAGAGGTCCCTGTCAGAGAGGTCCCTGTCAGAGAGGTCCCTGTCAGAGAGGTCCCTGTCAGAGAGGTCCCTGTCAGAGAGGTCCCTGTCAGAGAGGTCCCTGTCAGAGAGGTCCCTGTCAGAGAGGTCCCTGCCAGAGAGGTCCCTGTCAGAGAGGTCCCTGTCAGAGAGGTCCCTGTCAGAGAGGTCCCTGCCAGAGAGGTCCCTGTCAGAGAGGTCCCTGTCAGAGAGGTCCCTGTCAGAGAGGTCCCTGTCAGAGAGGTCCCTGTCAGAGAGGTCCCTGTCAGAGAGGTCCCTGTCAGAGAGGTCCCTGACAGAGAGGTCCCTGACAGAGAGGTCCCTGTCAGAGAGGTCCCTGTCAGAGTGGTCCCTGTCAGAGTGGTCCCTGTCAGAGAGGTCCCTGTCAGAGAGGTCCCTGCCAGAGAGGTCCCTGTCAGAGAGGTCCCTGTCAGAGAGGTCCCTGTCAGAGAGGTCCCTGCCAGAGAGGTCCCTGTCAGAGAGGTCCCTGTCAGAGAGGTCCCTGTCAGAGAGGTCCCTGTCAGAGAGGTCCCTGTCAGAGAGGTCCCTGTCAGAGAGGTCCCTGTCAGAGAGGTCCCTGTCAGAGAGGTCCCTGTCAGAGTGGTCCCTGTCAGAGAGGTCCCTGTCAGAGAGGTCCCTGTCAGAGAGGTCCCTGCCAGAGAGGTCCCTGTCAGAGAGGTCCCTGTCAGAGAGGTCCCTGTCAGAGAGGTCCCTGTCAGAGAGGTCCCTGTCAGAGAGGTCCCTGCCAGAGAGGTCCCTGTCAGAGAGGTCCCTGTCAGAGAGGTCCCTGTCAGAGAGGTCCCTGTCAGAGAGGTCCCTGTCAGAGAGGTCCCTGTCAGAGAGGTCCCTGTCAGAGAGGTCCCTGTCAGAGAGGTCCCTGTCAGAGAGTTCCCTGTCAGAGAGGTCCCTGTCAGAGAGGTCCCTGACAGAGAGGTCCCTGACAGAGAGGTCCCTGTCAGAGAGGTCCCTGACAGAGAGGTCCCTGCCAGAGAGGTCCCTGGCAGAGAGGTCCCTGGCAGAGAGGTCCCTGACAGTGAGGTCCCTGTCAGAGAGGTCCCTGACAGAGAGGTCCCTGGCAGAGAGGTCCCTGGCAGAGAGGTCCCTGACAGAGAGGTCCCTGACAGAGAGGTCCCTGTCAGAGAGGTCCCTGTCAGAGAGGTCCCTGTCAGAGAGGTCCCTGACAGAGAGGTCCCTGTCAGAGAGGTCCCTGTCAGAGAGGTCCCTGTCAGAGAGGTCCCTGTCAGAGAGGTCCCTGTCAGAGAGGTCCCTGTCAGAGAGGTCCCTGCCAGAGAGGTCCCTGTCAGAGAGGTCCCTGTCAGAGAGGTCCCTGTCAGAGAGGTCCCTGTCAGAGAGTTCCCTGTCAGAGAGGTCCCTGTCAGAGAGGTCCCTGACAGAGAGGTCCCTGACAGAGAGGTCCCTGTCAGAGAGGTCCCTGACAGAGAGGTCCCTGCCAGAGAGGTCCCTGGCAGAGAGGTCCCTGGCAGAGAGGTCCCTGTCAGAGAGGTCCCTGACAGTGAGGTCCCTGTCAGAGAGGTCCCTGACAGAGAGGTCCCTGACAGAGAGGTCCCTGTCAGAGAGGTCCCTGACAGAGAGGTCCCTGCCAGAGAGGTCCCTGGCAGAGAGGTCCCTGGCAGAGAGGTCCCTGTCAGAGAGGTCCCTGACAGTGAGGTCCCTGACAGTGAGGTCCCTGTCAGAGAGGTCCCTGACAGAGAGGTCCCTGGCAGAGAGGTCCCTGTCAGAGAGGTCCCTGACAGTGAGGTCCCTGACAGTGAGGTCCCTGTCAGAGAGGTCCCTGACAGAGAGGTCCCTGGCAGAGAGGTCCCTGTCAGAGAGGTCCCTGCCAGAGACTTCTCCCTCCCTCCCGTCCTCCGCTCCAGCGTCACCCAGCACCTAGCGACCGGTGCCTAGCAACCGGTGCCTAGCGACCAGGGCCTAGCAACCGGTGCCTAGCGACCAGGGCCTAGCAACCGCAGCCTCACGACCGGCGCCGAGTGCCTAGCGACCACCACCTAGCAACCGGCGCCTAGCAACCGGCGCCTAGCGACCGTCACGCCCACTGATGAGTCTCTGGGTATCTGTGTGGTGAGTCTGTGGGGTGAGTCTGTGGGTATCTGTGTAGTCAGTCTATGGGTCTCTGTGTGGTGAGTCTATGGGTCTCTGTGTGGTGAGTCTATGGGTATCTGCGTGGTGAGTATGGGTGTCTGTGGGGTGAGTCTATGGGTATCTGTGTGGTGAGTCTATGGGTTTCTGTGTGGTGAGTCTGTGGGTCTCTGTGTAGTCAGTCTATGGGTCTCTGTGTGGTGAGTCTATGGGTATCTGCGTGGTGAGTGTGGGTTTGTGTGTGGTGAGTCTGTGTCTCTGTGTAGTCAGTCTATGGGTCTCTGTGTGGTGAGTCTATGGGTATCTGCGTGGTGAGTATGGGTGTCTGTGGGGTGAGTCTATGGGTATCTGTGTGGTGAGTCTATGGGTTTCTGTGTGGTGAGTCTGTGGGTCTCTGTGTAGTCAGTCTATGGGTATCTGTGTGGTGAGTCTATGGGTATCTGTTTGGTGAGTCTCTGGGTCTCTGTGTGGTGAGTCTATGGGTATCTGCGTGGTGAGTATGGGTGTCTGTGGGGTGAGTCTATGGGTATCTGTGTGGTGAGTCTATGGGTTTCTGTGTGGTGAGTCTGTGGGTCTCTGTGTGGTGAGTCTATGGGTATCTGTGTGGTGAGTCTATGGGTATCTGCGTGGTGAGTCTGTTGGTTTGTGTGTGGTGAGTCTGAGTCTCTGTGTGGTGAGTCTATGGGTGTCTGTGTGGTGAGTCTATGGGTATCTGTGTGGTGAGTCTGTGGGTTTGTGTGTGGTGAGTCTGTGGGTTTGTGTGTGGTGAGTCTGTGGGTTTGTGTGTGGTGAGTCTGTGGGTGTCTGCGTGGTGAATCTGTGGGTTTGTGTGTGGTGAGTCTGTGGGTTTGTGTGTGGTGAGTCTGTGGGTTTGTGTGTGGTGAGTCTGTGTCTCTGTGTAGTCAGTCTATGGGTCTCTGTGTGGTGAGTCTATGGGTCTCTGTGTGGTGAGTCTATGGGTATCTGCGTGGTGAGTATGGGTGTCTGTGGGGTGAGTCTATGGGTATCTGTGTGGTGAGTCTATGGGTTTCTGTGTGGTGAGTCTGTGGGTCTCTGTGTAGTCAGTCTATGGGTCTCTGTGTGGTGAGTCTATGGGTATCTGCGTGGTGAGTGTGGGTTTGTGTGTGGTGAGTCTGTGTCTCTGTGTAGTCAGTCTATGGGTCTCTGTGTGGTGAGTCTATGGGTATCTGCGTGGTGAGTATGGGTGTCTGTGGGGTGAGTCTATGGGTATCTGTGTGGTGAGTCTATGGGTTTCTGTGTGGTGAGTCTGTGGGTCTCTGTGTAGTCAGTCTATGGGTCTCTGTGTGGTGAGTCTATGGGTATCTGTGTGGTGAGTCTATGGGTCTCTGTGTGGTGAGTCTATGGGTATCTGTGTGGTGAGTCTCTGGGTCTCTGTGTGGTGAGTCTATGGGTATCTGCGTGGTGAGTATGGGTGTCTGTGGGGTGAGTCTATGGGTATCTGTGTGGTGAGTCTATGGGTTTCTGTGTGGTGAGTCCGTGGGTCTGTGTGGTGAGTCTATGGGTATCTGTGTGGTGAGTCTATGGGTATCTGCGTGGTGAGTCTGTTGGTTTGTGTGTGGTGAGTCTGAGTCTCTGTGTGGTGAGTCTATGGGTGTCTGTGTGGTGAGTCTATGGGTATCTGTGTGGTGAGTCTGTGGGTTTGTGTGTGGTGAGTCTGTGGGTTTGTGTGTGGTGAGTCTGTGGGTTTGTGTGTGGTGAATCTGTGGGTTTGTGTGTGGTGAGTCTGTGGGTTTGTGTGTGGTGAGTCTGTGGGTTTGTGTGTGGTATGGGTGTCTGTGGGGTGAGTCTATGGGTCTCTGTGTGGTGAGTCTAAAGAAGGCAGGACGGGCGTGGTGGTGCTGGCCACCCACCCCCTCTGTGTGTGCCACAGGGTCGGTAGCCTTCGTAGGCGCTCGCGAACAGCACTTGCCCCAACAGTCTGTTCAGGCTATACGGGGGCTCGTTGTACTTTGTGAGTGTTGTGTAAGCGAGCGAGTGTGTGCGTGTTGTGTTTAATTTACAACATTGGCATTAGTGTCGCGCTAAGTGAGGTGCCGGTGGTTTATGGCCTCGTGTTAAACTACGAGAGAGAGAGCACACACACAGACACACACACACAGACACACACAAACACACACACAGACTAACACAGACACACACAGCCTAACACAGACACACACACACACACAGACACACACAGACACACACACACAGACACACACACAGACACTAACACACAGACACACAGACACACACAGACACACACACTAACACAGACACACACAGACACTAACACAGACACACACAGACACACACAGACACACACCCACAGACACTAACACAGACACTAACACAGACACTAACACAGACACACAGACAGACACAGACAGACAACAACAACCGCCATTCGCCACTAAGTGGCGGTGACGTCACCACGACGCTTGTGCCAGGCTATGTGCACCCTGAGGCCACGTGAAGTGTCGAACGCCCGCTGGCAGGAGGTCACGGGGCAGACCCAGGTGCCATGGGTCGACTGACTGAGATGACTGGCTGATGCACCACCTGTGCCCCCTACTGTGCCAACCTGCTGTGCTGACTCTAGCCCTGACTCACTGACACTGACACACTGACTCTAGCCCTGACACACTGACACTGACACACTGACTCTAGCCCTGACACACTGACTCTAGCCCTGACACACTGACACTGACACACTGACTCTAGCCCTGACACACTGACACACTGACACTGACACACTAACACACTAACACTGACACACTGACACTGACACACTGACTCTAGCACTGACACACTGACACTGACACACTGACTCTAGCCCTGACACACTGACACACTGACACTGACACACTAACACACTAACACTGACACACTGACACACTGACACACTGACACTAACACACTGACACTAACACACTGACACTAACACTGACACTGACACACTAACACACTAACACTGACACACTGACACACTGACACACTAACACTGACACACTGACTCTAGCCCTGACACACTGACTCTAGCCCTGACACACTGACACTGACACACTAACACTGACACACTGACACTGACACACTAACACTGACACACTGACACACTGACTCTAGCCCTGACACACTGACACTGACACACTGACACACTAACACTGACACACTGACTCTAGCCCTGACACACTGACTCTAGCCCTGACACACTGACACACTAACACTAACACTGACACACTGACACTGACACACTAACACTGACACACTGACACACTGACTCTAGCCCTGACACACTGACACTGACACACTGACACACTGACTCTAGCCCTGACACACTGACACTGACACACTGACACACTAACACTGACACACTGACACACTAACACTGACACACTGACACTAGCCCTGACACACTGACACACTGACTCTAGCCCTGACACACTGACACACTGTCGCTAGCCCTGACACACTGACACACTGACTCTAGCCCTAACACACTGACACACTGACTCTAGCCCTGACACACTGACTCTAGCCCTGACACACTGACTCTAGCCCTGACACACTGACACTAACACTGACACACTGACACTAACACTGACACACACTAACACTGACACACTAACACTGACACACTGACACACTGACTCTAGCCCTGACACACTGACACACTGACACTAACACTGACACACTGACTCTAGCCCTGACACACTGACACACTGACTCTAGCCCTGACACACTGACACTAACACTGACACACTGACACTAACACTGACACACACTAACACTGACACACTGACACTGACACACTGACACTAACACTGACACACTGACACTAACACTGACACACACTAACACTGACACACTAACACTGACACACTGACACACTGACTCTAGCCCTGACACACTGACACGAACACTGACACTAACACACTGCTTCTAACACACACTAACACTGACACACTGACACTGACACACACTAACACTGACACACTGACTCTAGCCCTGACACACTGACACTAACACACTGACACACACTAACACTGACACACGAACACTGACACTGAGCATGCATGATGGAGTGGGCGTGGCTTAATACGCATGGGCGTCCCCCTTGGGTGGGGCGTGGTCTAGTTTAGATGTGGGCGTCTCCGTGTACCCTTAAGCATCCAATGGAGCTTTTGGCGGTGCGTGTTGCTCCGCGTGAGTGGGCGTGACGCCACGGTAGTGGGCGTGGTCCCATGTGAATGGGCGTGGTCTCGTAGGAGTAGGCGGTAATCCGTATCAGTGGGCGTGCCCCTCCCCCGTAGTCGTGCGCGTGGCGTCCGTAGGAGTGGGCGTGGCCGCCGTATGAGTGGGCGTTGCCCCGTGGAGATTTTGCGTGGCCCCGCGGGAGTGGGCGTGGCTGCCGTGCGTGTGGGGTGTGGCTGCTGAATGAGTGGGAGTGGCCACACGGGAATGGGCGTGGCCCCGTATGAGTGGGCGTGGCCTCGCTGGAGTTAGAGGTGCAGCATTGGTGAGACTCACTCACTCAACCTCAGGAGGAGGACTGCACCTCAACTCGGTCACTCAGTGAGCAGAGCGGGGAGAAACACAAACTCCTCACACTCACCCACTCACTCACACTCACTCACACTCACCCACTCACACTCACCCACTCACTCACACTCACCCACTCACACTCACCCACTCACACTCACCCACTCACCCACTCACACTCACTCACACTCACCCACTCACTCACACACTCACCCACTCACTCACACTCACCCACTCACTCACACTCACCCACTCACGCTCGCCCACTCACACTCACCCACTCACACTCACCCACTCACACTCACTCATTCACCCAATCACACTCACCCACTCACACTCACTCACTCTCAGTCACTCACTCTCACACTCACTCACTCAAACTCACTCACACTCACTACTCACACGCTCACACACTCACTCACACCACCGCACTCACTCACTCACACTCATTCACTCACACCACCACACTCTGCTCAACTCTCTCACACCACCGCACTCACTCGCACTCACTCACACTACCGCACTCGCTACACACACACTCACTCACACTCACTCACACTCACCACCCACTCTCAATCACCCACTCACACTCACCACCCGTTTACACTCACCACCGCACTCACACCACCCACTCACTCTCAATCACCAACTCACCCACCCACTCACTCACACTCACCACCCACTCACTCTCAATCACCCATTCACCACCAACTCACCACCCACTCACTCTCAATCACCCACTCACCACCCACTCACCACCTACTCACCACCCACTCACTCTCAATCACCCACTCACCACCCACTCACCACCCACTCACTCTCAATCACCCACTCACCACCCACTCACCACCCACTCACTCTCAATCACCCACTCACCACCCACTCACCACCCACTCACCACCCACTCACTCTCAATCACCCACTCACCACCCACTCACCACCCACTCACTCTCAATCACCCACTCACCACCCACTCACCACCCACTCACTCTCAATCACCCACTCACCACCCACTCACCACCCACTCACTCTCAATCACCCACTCACCACCTACTCACCACCCACTCACCACCCACTCACTCTCAATCACCCACTCACCACCCACTCACCACCCACTCACCACCCACTCACTCTCAATCACCCACTCACCACCCACTCACCACCCACTCACTCTCAATCACCCACTCACCACCCACTCACCACCCACTCACTCTCAATCACCCACTCACCACCCACTCACTCAATCACCCACTCACCACCCAATCACCACCCACTCACCACCCACTCTCTCACACTCACCACCCAATCACCACCCACCCACACTCGCCAACCACTCACTCACACCACCCACTAACTCTCACCCACTCTCACTCACCACCCACTCACCACCCACTCACCACCCACTCACTCTCAATCACCACCCACTCACCACCCACTCACCCACTCACTCTCAATCGCCCACTCACCACCCACTCACCACCCACTCACTCTCAATCACCCACTCACCACCCACTCTCTCTCAATCACCCACTCACCACCCACTCACCACCCACTCACCACCCACTCACTCTCAATCACCCACTCACCACCCACTCACCACCCACTCCCTCTCAATCACCCACTCAGCACCCACTCACCACCCACTCACCACGCACTTACTCTCAATCACCCACTCACCACCCACTCACGCTCACCACCCACTCACGCTCACCACCCACTCCCACTCACCACCCACTCACCACCCGCTCACCACCCACTCACTCTCAATCACCCACTCATCACCCACTCACCACCCACTCACTCTCAATCACCCACTCACCACCCACTCACCACCCACTCACTCTCAATCGCCCACTCACCACCCACTCACCACCCACTCACCACCTACTCACTCTCAATCACCCACTCACCACCCACTCACCACCCACTCACTCTCAATCACCCACTCACCACCCACTCACCACCCACTCACTCTCAATCACCCACTCACCACCCACTCACCACCCACTCACCACCCACTCGCACTCACCACCCACTCACTCTCAATCACCCACTCACCACCCACTCACCACCCAATCACCACCCACTCACCACCCACTCACTCACACCACCCACTCACCACCCACTCACTCTCAATCACCCACTCACCACCCACTCACCACCCACTTACTCTCAATCACCCACTCACCACCCACTCACTCTCAATCACCCACTCACCACCCACTCACCACCCACTCACTCTCAATCACCCACTCACCACCCACTCACCACCCACTCACTCTCAATCACCCACTCACCACCCACTCACCACCCATTCACTCTCAATCACCCACTCAGCACCCACTCACCACCCACTCACGCACTTACTCTCAATCACCCACTCACCACCCACTCACGCTCACCACCCACTCCCACTCACCACCAATTCACCACCCGCTCACTCTCAATCACCCACTCACCACCCACTCACCACCCACTCACTCTCAATCACCACCCACTCACCACCCACTCACCACCCACTCACTCTCAATCACCCACTCACCACCCACTCACCACCCACTCACCACCCACTCACCACCCACTCACTCTCAATCACCCACTCACCACCCACTCACCACCCACTCACTCATTCACCCACTCACCACCCAATCACCACCCACTCACCACCCAATCACTCTCAATCACCCACTCACCACCCAATCACCACCCACTCACCACCCACTCACTCACACTCACCACCCAATCACCACCCTCTCACACTCGCCAACCACTCACTCACACCACCCACTAACTCTCAATCACCCACTCTCACTCACCACCCACTCACCACCCACTCACCACCCACTCACTCTCAATCACCCACTCACCACCCACTCACCATCCACTCACCCACTCTCAATCGCCCACTCACCACCCACTCACCACCCACTCACCACCCACTCACTCTCAATCACCCACTCACCACCCACTCACCACCCACTCACTCTCAATCACCCACTCACCACCCACTCACCACCCACTCACTCTCAATCACCCACTCACCACCCACTCGCCACCCATTCACCACCCACTCACTCTCAATCACCCACTCACCACCCACTCACTCTCAATCACCCACTCACCGCCCACTCTCACTCACCACCCACTCACTCTCAATCGCCCACTCATGACCCACTCATCACGCACTCACCACCCACTCACTCTCAATCACCCACTCATCACGCACTCACCACCCACTCACTCTCAATCACCCACTCACCACCCACTCACCACCCACTCACTCTCAATCACCCACCCACTCACCACCTACTCACCACCCACTCACTCTCAATCGCCCACTCACCACCCACTCACCACCCACTCACTCTCAATCACCCACTCAGCACCCACTCACCACCCACTCACCACCCACTCACCACCCACTCACCACCCACTGATCACCCAATCAATTTCAATCACCCACTCACCACCCACTCACTCAATCACCCACTCACCACCCAATCACCACCCACTCACTCTCAATCACCCACTCACCACCCACTCACTCTCAATCCACCACTCACCACCCACTCGCCACCCACTCACCACCCACTCACTCTCAATCACCCACTCACCACCCACTCACCACCCACTCACTCTAAATCACCCACTCACCACCCAATCACCACCCACTCACTCTCAATCACCCACTCACCACCCACTCACCACCCACTCACTCCCAATCACCCACTCACCACCCACTCACCACCCACTCACTCTCAATCACCCACTCACCACCCACTCACTCTCAATCACCCACTCACCACCCACTCACCACCCACTCACTCTCAATCACCCACTCACCACCCACTCACCACCCACTCACTCTCAATCACCCACTCACCACCCACTCACCACCCACTCACGCTCACCACCCACTCACACTCACCACCCACTCACCACCCACTCACTACCCACTCACCACCCACTCACTCTCAATCACCCACTCACCACCCACTCACCACCCACTCACCACCCACTCACGCTCACCACCCACTCCCACTCACCACCCACTCACCACCCACTCACCACCCACTCACTCTCAATCACCCACTCACCACCCACTCACCACCCACTCACTCACCACCCACTCACCACCCACTCACCACCCACTCACTCTCAATCACCCACTCACCACCCACTCACCACCCACTCATCACCCACTCACCACCCACTCACTCACCACCCACTCACTCACCACTCACTCACCACCCACTCACCACCCACTCTCAATCACCCACTCACCACCCACTCACACTCACCACCCTACTCACCTCCCACTCACTCTCAATCACCCACACACCACCCACTCACCACCCACTCACTCACTCACCACCCACTCACCACCCACTCACTCTCAATCACCAACTCATCACCCACTCACAACCCACTCACTCTCAATCACCCACTCACCACCCACTCACCACCCACTCACCACCCACTAACTCTCAATCACCCACTCACCACCCACTCACCACCCACTCGCAATCACCCACTCACCACCCACTCACTCTCAATCACCCACTCACTCACCACTCACTCACCACCCACTCACCACCCACTCACCACCCACCCACTCACCACCCACTTACACTCACCACCCTACTCATCACCCACTCACTCTCAATCACCCACTCATCACCCACTCACTCTCAATCACCCACTCACCACCCACTCACACTCACCACCCACTCACTCTCAATCACCCACTCACCACCCTACTCACCACCCACTCACCACCCACTCACCACCCCTACTCACCACCCACTCACCACCCACCCGCTCTCCCTTGGCGCACACACACACAGAGTGGCGGGGGTAATGGGACGCGGGATTTATGGTTTTACGTTAGGCTTGACACTGTCGTGAGCACAAACCCACGAACCACATTTACAGTCCTATCGAGCCCTCTCCTCCCTCTCTCTCTCTCTGCCTCGGAAGCCCTGGAGGCTATCGGCTCTTCCACGTGCCCACGGTTGTAAGGTCGTCCGCACTTTGAAGACGTGTCTTTTGATTTAAAGCTTTCGAGACCGCGGGCATTCACGTTCTCGGTTCTTTCGGTAAAGTCGCCACGTGGAGGGGGAAACAATGAAATGATAAAAATATAAAATCGATAAAATTCTCGCGACGTCTCGACCGCGACACAAGCAGTCCATCATCAGGTTTTCGCACGTACAATGTTCATGACGTCGTAAGATTTTTATTTCGAGTTAAAGCTTTCGTGACTGCAATGATTCATCTTCTTTGGTTCTTTTGGTAAAGTCACCACCACCACGTAGAATGAGAATAAAATAATAAATTGATAAAATAAAATAACACAATAATATTCTAACACGACGTTTCGGCCACAACTCAAGCGGCCTTCATCAGGTGAAGGGACGAGACTGTCTGGTAGGACAGCGCTGGAGTGCTAAATTCTCTTGTTTGATTTGTACTAAGTGCCTCGGTGAATGTGTATGCTCTGACTTTAACATAGCTATTTCTGTGACCAGTTACAAGCTAATCACTCAGCTATTTCAATGCTAAATTCTATGCTAATTCCTTTGTCAAGGGGTGCCTCTGCGGATGGGTATGCTTTAACTTAGCTATTTCAATGCTAAATTCTATGCTAATTCCTTTGTCAAGGGGTGCCTCTGCGGATGTGTATCCTTTAACTTTTAACATAGCCATTTCTGTGACCAGTCACAAGCTAATCACTCAGCCATTTCAATGCTAAATTATATGCTAATTCCTTTGTCAAGGGGTGCCTCTGTGGATGTGTATACTTTAACTTAGCTATTTCAATGAGCCATTTCAATGCTAAATTATATGCTAATTCCTTTGTCAAGGCGCTTTGTTTCCTCTCACACAGCTTAAAGGTCGTGATCTGAACGTGGCTCTTTCACTCCAGCGCTGTCCTACCAGACAGTCTCGTCCCTTCACCTGATGAAGGCCGCTTGTGTTGTGGCCGAAACGTCGTGAGAATATTATTGTGTTATTTTATTTTATCAATTTATTATTTTATTATCATTCTACGTGGTGGTGGTGACTTTACCGAAAGAACCAAAGAAGATGAATATTATTGTTTCGGATTTTTATTATTTTCTTGTTTTCCCTTGTACGTGACTTTTGCCGAAAGCACCAAGAATGAGACGTAGCTCTTGTTTGTTACTTTGCTGACAGCCCCGCCACGGTCGACGTTCCGAGCTCGCCCGACGGGATGTGCGTCTGAGCGAGCCGTTCGTCCACAAGGTAGGCGCCGTGGAAAGTGCATCGTCTTTCCGTCTCTCTGATTGTCACTCTCTCACTCGCTGTCTGTCTCAGAGAAAGAGAGAGAGAGAGACACCCAGACCCAGGGCTTGAACCCTGACCCCAGGGGTCTCGGCGTCTCCCACACGGCCACCGTGAACCCCCTGAGAGAGAGACACCCAGACCCAGGGCTTGAACCCTGACCCCAGGGTCTGAGCGTCTCCCACACGGCCACTGTGAACCCCCTGAGAGAGAGAGAGACACTCAGACCCAGGGCTTGAACCCTGACCCCAGGGTCTCAGCGTCTCCCACATGGCCACTGTGACCCCTCTGAGAGAGAGAGAGAGACACCCAGACCCAGGGCTTGAACCCTGACCCCAGGGTCTCAGCGTCTCCCACACGGCCACTGTGAACCCCCTGAGAGAGAGACACCCAGATCCAGGGCTTGAACCCTGACCCCAGGGTCTCAGCGTCTCCCACACGGCCACTGTGAACCCCCTGAGAGAGAGAGAGACACCCAGACCCAGGGCTTGAACCCTGACCCCAGGGTCTCAGCGTCTCCCAGACGGCCATCGTGAACCCCCTGAGAGAGAGACACCCAGACCCAGGGCTTGAACCCTGACCCCAGGGTCTCAGCGTCTCCCACACGGCCATCGTGAACCCTGTGATGGACCCTTGGCTTGCGTAGTGCCCTGCCAGTGTTTGTGTTGGCGTGGTCCCGACAGGGTTCACAATGGCCGGTTCCCTGGCCGCGCTGTGTGGCCTGGGTGGGTGAATGTTAGCAGAGGGTGGGCTACAGAATCAACACTCCCTGCGTGGCGAGTCTGTGGGTCTCTGTGTGATGAGTCTATGGGTCTCTGTGTGGTGAGTCTGTGGGTTTCTGTGTGGTGAGTCTGTGGGTCTCTGTGTGGTGAGTCTGGGTCTCTGTGTGGTGAGTCTGTGGGTCTCTGTGTGGTGAGTCTATGGGTCTCTGTGTGATGAGTCTGTGGGTCTCTGCGTGGTGAGTCTATGGGTCTCTGCGTGGTGAGTCTGTGGGTCTCTGTGTGATGAGTCTGTGGGTCTCTGCGTGGTGAGTCTGTGGGTCTCTGCGTGGTGAGTCTATGGGTCTCTGTGTGGTGAGTCTGTGGGTCTCTGCGTGGTGAGTCTGTGGGTCTCTGCGTGGTGAGTCTATGGGTCTCTGTGTGGTGAGTCTGTGGGTCTCTGTGTGATGAGTCTGTGGGTCTCTGTGTGGTGAGTCTATGGGTCTCTGTGTGATGAGTCTGTGGGTCTCTGCGTGGTGAGTCTATGGGTTCTAGATTTAAAGCTTTTGTGACTGCAAAGATCCATACTCTTTGGTTCTATTCGGTAAAATCACGTAGGTAAAAATTAAACACTCCGGTCAAAACCATCACACTACCATATATAGCAGGCATTACTAAAAATATATCCAAAATTCTAAACAAACACAAGATCCAGGTCCGGTTCAATACAGTACACAAAATTCGTGATCTGATCCCATCCGTGAAGGATGTCATTCCTGCCTTACAGTACCCCGGGGTTTATAAATTGAGTTGTACCTGCGGTAACTGCTATATCGGGGAGACAAAGCGACATGTCTCTGACCGAATTCGCGAGCACAAATCAGATTTGAAACACGGCAGAACGAATTCTTCTGCCGTGGCTGATCACTGTTACAACGCTGTGGGTGATCACGATATAATTTTCTCCGATACCAAGGTCCTTTGCAAACCCACGGGTTTTTATCAGAGATTTGTTCACGAGGCAATTCAGATCTACAAACACGGACACAATTTCAACCAAGAAGATGGTTTCAAATTAAGCAACCATTGGAAAGATGTTCTAAATCGAACCAAACATTTAACTAATTTTCAACGGTACAGTATATTTTTCAAGTTAGTGGTACCCCAAACTTTCGCAGCTCTTAAAAATTCCCTTTTCACCCCATCAATATGTAAACTCCCCCTCCCCCCCTCGCCAACCGGCATGTTCACCCGCATGTACACCACCTCTACACCGTTCATCATGCTAAGTCGGCCAATCAAATGCTAATTTTTACGCTAATTCCTTTGTCAAGGCACCTTGAGTACTCTCACACAGCTTAAAGGTCGCGGTCTGAGCTTGGCTGTGTTTCACTCCAGCGCTGTCCTCGAGACAGCCTGGTCCCTTCACCTGGTGAAGGCCGCTTGTGTTGTGGCCGAAACGTCGTGATTTTTGTTTTATTTTTTACCTACGTGGTGACTTTACCCAATAGAACCAAAGAGTCTATGGGTCTCTGTGTGGTGAGTCTGTGGGTCTCTGTCTGGCGAGTCTGCATGGTGAGTCTGTGTGGTGAGTCTATAGGTCTTTGTGGTGATGATGTGGGTCTCTGTGTGGTTAGTCTGTGTGGTGAGCGTGTGGTGAGTCTGTGGGTCTCTGTGTGGTGAGTCTATGGGTCTCTGTGTGGTGAGTCTGTGGGTCTCTGTGTGGTCAGTCTGTGGGTCTCTGTGTGATGAGTCTGTGGGTCTCTGTGTGGTGAGTCTGTGGGTCTCTGTGTGTGGTGAGTCTGTGGGTCTCTGTGTGGTGAGTCTGTGGGTCTCTGTGTGGTGAGTCTATGGGTCTCTGTGTGGTGAGTTTATGGGTCTCTGTGTGGTGAGTTTATGGGTCTCTGTGTGGTGAGTCTATGGGCCTCTGTGTGGTGAGTCTGTGGGTCTCTGTGTGGTGAGTCTGTGGGTCTCTGTGTGGTGGTGAGTCTGTGGGTCTCTGTGTGGTGAGTCTATGGGTCTCTGTGTGGTGAGTCTATGTGGTGAGTCTTGTGTGGTGAGTCTATGGGCCTCTGTGTGGTGAGTCTGTGGGTCTCTGTGTGGTGAGTCTATGTGGTGAGTCTTGTGTGGTGAGTCTATGGGCCTCTGTGTGGTGAGTCTGTGGGTCTCTGTGTGATGAGTCTGTGGGTCTCTGTGTGGTGAGTCTATGGGTCTCTGTGTGATGAGTCTGTGGGTCTCTGCGTGGTGAGTCTATGGGTTCTAGATTTAAAGCTTTTGTGACTGCAAAGATCCATACTCTTTGGTTCTATTCGGTAAAATCACGTAGGTAAAAATTAAACACTCCGGTCAAAACCATCACACTACCATATATAGCAGGCATTACTAAAAATATATCCAAAATTCTAAACAAACACAAGATCCAGGTCCGGTTCAATACAGTACACAAAATTCGTGATCTGATCCCATCCGTGAAGGATGTCATTCCTGCCTTACAGTACCCCGGGGTTTATAAATTGAGTTGTACCTGCGGTAACTGCTATATCGGGGAGACAAAGCGACATGTCTCTGACCGAATTCGCGAGCACAAATCAGATTTGAAACACGGCAGAACGAATTCTTCTGCCGTGGCTGATCACTGTTACAACGCTGTGGGTGATCACGATATAATTTTCTCCGATACCAAGGTCCTTTGCAAACCCACGGGTTTTTATCAGAGATTTGTTCACGAGGCAATTCAGATCTACAAACACGGACACAATTTCAACCAAGAAGATGGTTTCAAATTAAGCAACCATTGGAAAGATGTTCTAAATCGAACCAAACATTTAACTAATTTTCAACGGTACAGTATATTTTTCAAGTTAGTGGTACCCCAAACTTTCGCAGCTCTTAAAAATTCCCTTTTCACCCCATCAATATGTAAACTCCCCCTCCCCCCCTCGCCAACCGGCATGTTCACCCGCATGTACACCACCTCTACACCGTTCATCATGCTAAGTCGGCCAATCAAATGCTAATTTTTACGCTAATTCCTTTGTCAAGGCACCTTGAGTACTCTCACACAGCTTAAAGGTCGCGGTCTGAGCTTGGCTGTGTTTCACTCCAGCGCTGTCCTCGAGACAGCCTGGTCCCTTCACCTGGTGAAGGCCGCTTGTGTTGTGGCCGAAACGTCGTGATTTTTGTTTTATTTTTTACCTACGTGGTGACTTTACCCAATAGAACCAAAGAGTCTATGGGTCTCTGTGTGGTGAGTCTGTGTGGTGAGTCTGTGGGTCTCTGTCTGGCGAGTCTGCATGGTGAGTCTGTGGTGAGTCTATAGGTCTGTGTGGTGATGATGTGGGTCTCTGTGTGGTTAGTCTGTGTGGTGAGCGTGTGGTGAGTCTGTGGGTCTCTGTGTGGTGAGTCTATGGGTCTCTGTGTGGTGAGTCTGTGGGTCTCTGTGTGGTGAGTCTGTGGGTCTCTGTGTGATGAGTCTGTGGGTCTCTGTGTGGTGAGTCTGTGGGTCTCTGTGTGTGGTGAGTCTGTGGGTCTCTGTGTGGTGAGTCTGTGGGTCTCTGTGTGGTGAGTCTATGGGTCTCTGTGTGGTGAGTTTATGGGTCTCTGTGTGGTGAGTCTATGGGCCTCTGTGTGGTGAGTCTGTGGGTCTCTGTGTGGTGAGTCTGTGGGTCTCTGTGTGGTGGTGAGTCTGTGGGTCTCTGTGTGGTGAGTCTATGGGTCTCTGTGTGGTGAGTCTATGTGGTGAGTCTTGTGTGGTGAGTCTATGGGCCTCTGTGTGGTGAGTCTGTGGGTCTCTGTGTGGTGAGTCTATGTGGTGAGTCTTGTGTGGTGAGTCTATGGGCCTCTGTGTGGTGAGTCTGTGGGTCTCTGTGTGGTGGTGAGTCTGTGGGTCTCTGTGTGGTGAGTCTGTGGGGTGAGTCTTGTGTGGTGAGTCTATGGGTCTCTGTGTGGTGAGTCTGTGGGTCTCTGTGTGGTGGTGAGTCTGTGGGTCTCTGTGTGGTGAGTCTATGGGTCTCTGTGTGGTGAGTCTATGTGGTGAGTCTTGTGTGGTGAGTCTATGGGCCTCTGTGTGGTGAGTCTGTGGGTCTCTGTGTGGTGAGTCTATGTGGTGAGTCTTGTGTGGTGAGTCTATGGGCCTCTGTGTGGTGAGTCTGTGGGTCTCTGTGTGGTGGTGAGTCTGTGGGTCTCTGTGTGGTGAGTCTGTGGGTCTCTTTGTGGTGAGTCTATGTGGTGAGTCTTGTGTGGTGAGTCTATGGGCCTCTGTGTGGTGAGTCTGTGGGTCTCTGTGTGGTGGTGAGTCTGTGGGTCTCTGTATCGTGAGTCTATGGGTCTCTGTGTGGTGAGTCTGTGTGGTGAGTCTGTGTGGCGAGTCTGTGGTGTTTGTGAGCGAGAGCGTGCCGAGTCTGGGTGGTGAGTCTATGGGTCTCTGTGTGGTGGTGAGTCTATGGGTCTCTGTGTGGTGAGCGTGTGGTGAGTCTGTGTGGTGAGTCTATGGGTCTCTGTGTGGTGAGTCTGTGTGGTGAGTCTATGGGTCTCTGGTGGTGAGTCTGTGGGTCTCTGTGTGGTGAGTCTGTGGGTCTCTGTGTGGTGGTGAGTCTGTGGGTCTCTGTGTGGTGGTGAGTCTGTGGGTCTCTGTGTCGTGAGTCTGTGTGGTGAGTCTGTGTGGTGAGTCTATGGCTCTCTGTATGGTGAGTCTATGTGGTGAGTCTGTGTGGTGAGTCTGTGGGTCTCTGTGTGGTGAGTCTGTGTGGTGAGTCTGTGTGGTGAGTCTATGGCTCTCTGTATGGTGAGTCTGTGGGTCTCTGTCGTGAGTCTGTGTGGTGAATCTGTGGGTCTCTGTGTGGTGGTGAGTCTATGGGTCTCTGTGTGGCGAGTCTGCGGTGTTTGTGAGCGAGAGTGTTTTCCGTCGCGCACTCCCCTCGCCACAGTCGCGTCCGCAGGCGGGAGCCGATAGCGAGCACCCCAACCGCAGGCCCACCACTCGCTCAGCCAGCCTGCCCCTCTACTGCTGTAGTTATAACTCTACCAGCAACAACAACAACAACAACCACCCTGACATCACTCAGCTCCCCACTCACCCAGCCCCCCACTCACTCAGCCCCCCACTCACTCAGCCCCCAACTTAGCCCCCCACTCACTCAGCCCCCCACTCACTCAGCCCCCCACTCACTCAGCCCCCCACTCACTCAGCCCCCCACTCACTCAGCCCCCAACTTAGCCCCCCACTCACTCAGCCCCCCACTCACTCAGCCCCCCACTCACTCAGCCCCCAACTTAGCCCCCCACTCACTCAGCCCCCCACTCACTCAGCCCCCCACTCACTCAGCCCCCAACTTAGCCCCCCACTCACTCAGCCCCCCACTCACTCAGCCCCCCACTCACTCAGCCCCCCACTCACTCAGCCCCCCACTCACTCAGCCCCCAACTTAGCCCCCCACTCACTCAGCCCCCCACTCACTCAGCCCCCCACTCACTCAGCCCCCCACTCACTCAGCCCACCACTCACTCAGCCCCCAACTTAGCCCCCCACTCACTCAGCCCCCCACTCACCCAGCCCCCCACTCACCCAGCCCCCCACTCACTCAGCCCCCCACTCACTCAGCCCCCCACTCACTCAGCCCCCAACTTAGCCCCCCACTCACTCAGCCCCCCACTCACTCAGCCCCCCACTCACTCAGCCCCCCACTCACGCAGCCCCCCACTCACCTCCCCACTCACCCCCCACCTCACCAAACAACTTACCCCTCCACTCACCCCTCCACTCACCCCCCCACTCACCCCTCCACTCACCCCCCCACTCACCCCTCCACTCACCCTCCACTCACCCCCCCACTCACCCCCCACTCACCCCCCCTCCACTCACCCCTCCACTCACCCCCCCACTCACCCCCCCACTCACCCCTCCACTCACCCCCCACTCACCCCTCCACTCACCCTCCACTCACCCCTCCACTCACCCCCCACTCACCCCCCCACTCACCCTCCCACTCACCCCCCACTCACCCCCCCACTCACCCCTCCACTCACCCCCCACTCACCCTCCCACTCACCCCCCACTCACCCCTCCACTCACCCCTCCACTCACCCCCCCACTCACCCCTCCACTCACCCCCCCACTCACCCCCCCACTCACCCCCCCACTCACCCCCCCACTCACCCCCCACTCACCCCTCCACTCACCCCTCCACTCACCCCCCACTCACCCCTCCACTCACCCCTCCACTCACCCCTCCACTCACCCCTCCACTCACCCCCCCACTCACCCCCCCACTCACCCCCCTCACTCACCCCCTCCACTCACCCCTCCACTCACCCCTCCACTCACCCCTCCACTCACCCCCCCACTCACCCCCCCACTCACCCCCCTCACCCCCTCCACTCACCCCCTCCACTCACCCCCCCACTCACCCCCCCACTCACCCCCCCACTCACCCCCCACTCACCTACACTCACCCCCCCCACTCACCCCCCCCCACTCACCCCCCCCCACTCACCCCCCACTCACCCCCCCCCCACTCACCCCCCACTCACCTAGACTCAGCCGCTCCTGCCCATCAAAGGAGTTTCTTCTGTGGAACTTTGATCTCCCGAGTTAAATTGTAACAGAGCCACTGCTGTGGGAGACACTGAGACCCTGGGGTCAGGGTTCAAGCCCTGGGTCTGGGTGTCTCTCTCTCTCTCAGGGGGTTCACAGTGGCCGTGTGGGAGACACTGAGACCCTGGGGTCAGGGTTCAAGCCCTGGGTCTGGGTGTCTCTCTCTCTCTCAGGGGGTTCACAGTGGCCGTGTGGGAGACGCTGAGACCCTTGGGTCAGGGTTCAAGCCCTGGGTCTGGGTGTCTCTCTCAGGGGTTTCACAGTGGCCGTGTGGGAGACGCTGAGACCCTAGCGCTGGGTGTCTCTCCGTGTCAGGGGCTTTCACTGACCCAGCGCTGCTGAGGCTCTGGGTTGGTCGGTGGTGCAGCGTTCCGTGCTACGCTGCGCTCCGAACCCGAGTTCACGACCACCAGCACCACCGGTGACGGTTATCTGAACCCTATCGTGGGTCTACTCCCCTAGGTCGACTCGGCCTCAAATGAGTACCTGGTGCAGCTGTGTTTAGTGGTACACATCGCCACTGGGGGAGAGACAAAGGCGGCCGGGCGTGGTGGTGGTGCTGGCCAGCCATCCCCTCTGTGTGTGTCTGTGTGTGTGTGTCTCTGTGTGCGTGTCACTAGTGAGTGAGTGAGTGGGTGAGTGGGTAGGTGAATGTGAGTGTCTGTGTGTGTGTATCTCTGTGTGTGTATCTCTGTGTGTGTGTCTGTGTGTGTGTCTGTGTGTGTGTCTCTGTGTGTGTATCTGTGTGTGTCACTAGTGGGTGAGTGAATGTGAGTGTCTGTGTGTGTGTATCTCTATGTGTGTCTGTGTGTGTGTGTGTGTCTCTGTGTGTGTATCTGTGTGTGTCTCTGTGTGTGTCACTAGTGGGTGAGTGAATGTGAGTGTCTGTGTGTGTGTATCTCTGTGTGTGTGTCTCTGTGTGTGTGTCTCTGTGTGTGTGTCTCTGTGTGTGTGTCTCTGTGTGTGTGTCACTAGTGAGTGAGTGAGTGGGTGAGTGAATGTGAGTGTCTGTGTGTGTGTGTATCTCTGTGTGTGTCTCTGTGTGTGCGCCTCTGTGTGTGTGTGTCACGAGTGAGTGGGTGAGTGAATGTGATTATCTCTGTGTGTGTGTCTCTGTGTGTGTCTCTGTGTGTGTGTCACTAGTGAGTGAGTGAGTGGGTGAGTGAATGTGAGTGTCTGTGTGTGTGTATCTTTGTGTGTCTCTGTGTGTGTATTTCTGAGTGTGTCCCTGTGTGTGTGTTTGTGTGTGTGTCACTAGTGAGTGGGTGAGTGAATGTGAGTGTCTGTGTATCTCTGTGTGTCTCTGTGTGTCTCTGTGTGTGTATCTCTGTGTTTGTCTCTGTGTGTGTCTCTGTGTGTGTATCACTAGTGAGTGAGTGAGTGGGTGAGTGAATGTGAGTGTCTGTGTGTGTATCTCTGTGTGTGTCTCTGTGTGTGTGTCACTAGTGAGTGAGTAGGTGAGTGAGTGGGTGAGTGAATGTAAGTGTCTATGTGTGTGTTTCTCTGTGTGTGTATCTCTGTGTGTGTCTCTGTGTGTGTGTCTCTGTGTGTGTGTCACGAGTGAGTGAGTGAGTAAGTGAGTGAGTGAATGTGAGTGTCTGTGTGTGTATCTCTTTGTGTGTCTTTGTGTGTGTATCTCTTTGTGTGTCTCTGTATGTGTGTCTCTGTGTGTGTGTCACTAGTGAGTGAGTAGGTGGGTGAGTGAATGTGAGTGTCTGTGAGTGTCTCTGTGTGTGTCTCTCTTTGTGTGTCTCTGTGTGTGTGTCACTAGTGAGTGAGTGAGTAGGTGAGTGAATGTGAGTGTCTGTGTTTGTGTATCTCTGTGTGTGTCTCTGTGTGTGCGTCTCTGTGTGTGTCACTAGTGAGTGAGTAGGTGAGTGAGTGAGTGGGTGAGTGAATGTGAGTGTCTGTGTGTGTGTATCTCTGTGTGTGCATCTCTGTGTGTGTGTCTCTGTGTGTGTGTCACTACTGAGTGAGTGAGTGAGTAGGTGAGTGAGTGGGTGAGTGAATGTGTGTGTCTGTCTGTGTGTGTGTGACACTGGGGGAGAGACAAAGGCGGCCGGGCGTGGTGGTGGTGGTGCTGGCCACCCACCCCCTCCATGTGTCGCCGGTAGCCTTCCTAGGCGCTGCTGCTGCTACTCGCAGCACTTGCCCCTACAGCTTTTGAAGGCTACACGGGGGACCTTTGCCTTTGCGTGGCTCTGTGTGGGAGTAACGATGGGGGTTGTTGACGTGACTGCGGATGTGAGAGTCTGTGAGTGAATGTGTGTGTGTGAGTGTGTGTGAGTGTGTGTGAGAGTGTGTGTGAGAGTGTGTGAGTGTGTGTGAGTGTGTGTGTGAGTGAATGTGTGTGTGTGAGTGAGTGTGTGTGTGAGTGAATGTGAGTGTGTGTGTGAGTGAATGTGTGTGTGTGTGAGCGCGTGTGAGTGTGTGAGTGAATGTGTGTGTGTGAGTGAATGTGTGTGTGTGAGTGTGTGTGAGTGAATGTGAGTGTGTGAGTGAATGTGAGTGTGTGAGTGAATGTGTGTGTGAGTGAATGTGAGTGTGTGTGAGTGTGTGTGAGTGAATGTGTGTGTGAGAGTGTGTGTGAGTGAATGTGTGTGTGAGAGTGTGTGTGAGTGAATGTGAGTGTGTGTGTGAGTGAATGTGAGTGTGTGTGTGAGTGAATGTGAGTGTGTGTGTGAGTGAATGTGAGTGTGTGTGTGAGTGAATGTGAGTGTGTGTGTGAGTGAATGTGAGTGTGTGTGTGTGAGTGAATGTGTGTGAGTATGTGAGTGTGTGAGTGAATGTGTGTGAGTGTGTGAGTGAGTGTGTGAATGTGTGTGTGTGAGTGAGTGTGTGAATGTGTGTGTGTGAGTGAATGTGTGTGAGTATGTGAGTATGTGAGTGTGTGAGCGCGTGCGTGTGTGTAAGCGTGCGTGTGAGTGTGTCTGCGTGAGTGTGTGTGAGCGTGAGTGTGTGTCGGCGTGCGTGTGTGTGAGCGTGCGTGAGTGAATGTGTGAGCGCGTGAGTGTGTGTGTGAGCGTGTGAGTGTGTTTGTGAGCGTGTGTGTGAGCGTGAATGTGTGTGAGTGTGCGTGTGAGCATGAGTGTGTGAGTGTGTGTGTGTGAGCATGAGTGTGTGAGCATGAGTGTGTGTGAGTGTGTGAGCATGAGTGTGTGAGTGTGTGTGAGCATGATTGTCTGCGTGTGTGTGTGAGCATGAGTGTGAAAGTGAGTGTGTGAGCGTGAGTGTGAGTGAGTGTGTGTGAGTGTGTGAGTGAGCGTGTGAGTGTTGTTGATTCGCTGTGGGCATCTTCTCCAGATGGGATTTCGCTTCCACAAAATCCACACGCGGCTTGAGATCCACCCTCGATATTAATTACAGAACCGCCCACTCAACACACATCTATACTTTAGCGTACACACACACACACACACGCCACAGCGCTGAACGATTAATCATCGATTTCAAATCTAAATCGCAATTTGAAACAATGTTTATTGGCGAATCGCAAATGGCCGCGAAATTTTTTTCTAGCGATTTGAAAACGAATTCCCGTTGCCTTCTGTTACTTTCCTACGTGAATTGATCAATATTTACTTATTGCAAATACACGCGCGTTTCGAAGCAATTAATATATTTTGTGTCCTCCTCCTTGGCATTAGAATATACGGAGAGCGGTTTTTGGTGGTGTCACGTGGTCATGCTTTTAAATCTATTGCACGGCTAACGTTGAACTGAAACTTTGACTTTTAAAAATAAAAAAATATTTTTTTTATCGCAAATCAGATCGCGATGACTTGTCAGAAACATCGCAATTTGATATTTTCCCCAAATCGCTCAGCGCTCAGAACTCAGCGATAGCGACACCATCATCATCATCATCAGCCGCCGCTCGCCAATACGTGGCGGTGAAGGCACCACGACGCCTGTGCCAGGCTAGGTGCACCGTGAGGCCATCGCGTGAAGAGTCGACGGGACAGACCCTGCACGTGCCGTGGGTTGTGCTGCTGTGCCAGGCTAGGTGCACGAGGAGGAGGAGGTCACGTGACAGACCCTGCAGGTGACATGGGTTGTACTGCTGTGCCAGGCTAGGTGCACGAGGAGGAGGAGGAGGAGGTCACGGGACAGACCCTGCAGGTGCCATGGGTTGACTGCTGTGCCAGGCTAGGTGCACGAGGAGGTGGTCACGGGACAGACCCTGCAGGCAGCTGGCTAATACCATTACGTCAACTGCAGTCACCCACCCACTCACCCGAGCGCGTAGAGAGATATATAGAGACAAAGATCCCCCGTGTAGCCTTAACAGACTGTAGGGGCAAGTGCTGTTAGCGAGCACCTATGAAGGCTACCGGCACTGTGGCACACGAGGGGGTGGGTGGCCCAGCATCACGCCCTGCCGTCTTTGTCTTCCCAGTGGCGATGTTTATTACTAGACACCGCACCAGGTACTCATTTGAGGCTGAGTCGACTTAGGGGAGGTCCAGGACCGGTTCAGATTATCGTCACTGGTGTTGGCCGTGAGCGTAGCGCTAACCACTGCACAACACGCACAACACACACTCGCACACACTCACACAGACACACACACAGACACACACAGACACACACACACGGACACACACACACGGACACACACAGACACACACACAGACACACACAGACACACGAATGCGCACAGACACACACACAGACACACACACAGACACACACACACACGGACACACACACGGACACACACACACGAACCCACACAGACCCGCATGTGCACAGACACACACAGACTACAAACAGACACACACAGACCTGCGTGCACACAGACACACACAGACACACACAGACACACACACAGACACGCACAGACACACACAGACACACACACAGACACGCACAGACACACGCACAGACACACGCACAGACACGCACAGACACACACAGACACACGCACAGACGCACAGACACGCACAGACACACACACAGAGACACACAAAGACACACACACAGAGACCCACACAGACACACACACACAGACACACACACACAGACACAGAGACACACACACACACAGAGACCCACACAGACACACGCACAGACACACACAGACACATACAGACACACGCACAGACACACACAGACACACACACACAGACACACACACAGACACACGCACAGACACACACACAGACACACACACAGACACACGCACAGACACACACACAGACACACACACAGGCTCTGTCTGTGGTCAGTGTCAGTTGTGGAATGTTTTGATAACAGAGAATTGACTTCAGAAATAGCCCCTTATCTGTACCCCAGAGCAGCCATCATGCGAGCGCGCACACACACACAACACACGTGTACACACACACACAACACACGTGTACACACACACACAACACACGTGTACACACACACAACACACGTGTACACACACACAACACACGTGTACATACACACACACAACACACGTGTACACACACACAACACACACGTGTACATACACACACAACACACGTGCACATACACACACCACACGTGTACATACACACAACACACGTGTACACACACAACACACGTGTACACACACACAACACACGTGTACATACACACACATACACACGTGTACACACACACACAACACACGTGTACATACACACACAACACACGTGTACACACACACACACACAACACACGTGTAAATACACACACACAACACACGTGTACATACACACACACAACACACGTGTACATACACATGCACACAACACACGTGTACACACACAACACACGTGTACATACACACAACACACCACACACGTGTACACACACACAACACACGTGTACACACACACAACACACGTGTACACACACACAACACACGTGTACATACACACACACAACACGTGTACATACACACACACAACACGTGTACATACACACACACAACACACGTGTACAAACACAACACACGTGTACACACACAACACACGTGTACACACATACACAACACACGTGTACATACACACACACAACACACGTGTACACACACACAACACACGTGTACACACACACACACAATACACGTGTACACACACACAACACACGTGTACATACACACACACAACACACGTGTACATGCACACAACACACGTGCACATACACACAACACACGTGTACATACACACACACAACACACGTGTACATACACACACAACACACGTGTACATACATACACACACATACACACGTGTACATACACACGTGTACATACACACACAACACACGTGTACACACACAACACACGTGTACATACACACACATACACACAACACACTTGTACATACACACACACAACACACGTGTACATACACACAACACACGTGTACATACACACAACACACGTGTACATACACACACAACACACGTGTACATACACACACAACACACGTGTACATACACACACAACACACGTGTACACACACATACACATAACACACGTGTACATACACACACACAACACACGTGTACATACACACAACACACGTGTACATACACACACAACACACGTGTACATACACACACACAACACACGTGTACATACACACACACACAACACACGTGTACATACACACACACAACACACGTGTACATACACACGCACACAACACACGTGTACACACACACACACACAACACACGTGTACATACACACAACACACGTGTACACACACACCACACACGTGTACACACACACAACACACGTGTACACACACACAACACACGTGTACATACACACACAACACGTGTACATACACACACACAACACACGTGTACACACACAACACACGTGTACACACACAACACACGTGTACACACACAACACACGTGTACACACACAACACACGTGTACATACACACACACAACACACGTGTACACACACACAACACACGTGTACACACACACACACAATACACGTGTACACACACACAACACACGTGTACATACACACACACAACACACGTGTACATGCACACAACACACGTGCACATACACACAACACACGTGTACATACACACACACAACACACGTGTACATACACACACAACACACGTGTACATACATACACACACATACACACGTACATACACACGTGTACATACACACACACACAACACACGTGTACACACACAACACACGTGTACATACACACACAACACACGTATACATACACACACACAACACACGTGTACACACACAACACACGTGTACATACACACACATACACACAACACACGTGTACACACACAACACACGTGTACATACACACATACACAACACACGTGTACATACACACATACACAACACACGTGTACATACACACACAACACACGTGTACATACACACACACAACACACGTGTACATACACACAACACACGTGTACATACACACATACACAACACACGTGTACATACACACACACAACACACGTGTACATACACACACACAACACACGTGTACATACACACATACACAACACACGTGTACATACACACACAACACACGTGTACATACACACACACAACACACGTGTACATACACACACACAACACACGTGTACATACACACAACACACGTGTACATACACACATACACCACACGTGTACATACACACACACAACACACGTGTACATACACACAACACACGTGTACACACACACAACACACGTGTACATACACACCACACGTGTATATACACACACAACACACGTGTACATACACACACAACACACGTGTACATACACACACACAACACACGTGTACATACACACACATACACACAACACACGTGTACATACACACACACGTGTACATACACACATACACAACACCCGTGTACATACACAACACACGTGTACACACACAACACACGTGTACATACACACACATACACAATACACGTGTACATATACATACACAACACACGTGTACACACACACAACACACGTGTACACACACACACAACACACGTGTACATACACACACAACACACGTGTACATACACACACAACACACGTGTACACACACACAACACAGGTGTACATACACACACACAACACACGTGTACACACACACACACCACACACGTGTACATACACACACACAACACACGCGTACATACACACACACATACACACACGTGTACACACACACACAACACACGTGTACATACACACACACAACACACGTGTACACACACACACACCACACACGTGTACATACACACACAACACACGCGTACATACACACACACATACACACACACGTGTACACACACAACACACGTGTACATACACACACACAACACACGTGTACACACACACAACACACGCGTACATACACACACATACACACACACGTGTACACACACACACAACACACGTGTACATACACACACACAACACACGTGTACACACACAACACACGTGTACACACACACAACACACGTGTACACACACACCACACGTGTACATACACACCACACACGTGTACATACACACAACACACGTGTACATACACACAACACACGTGTACATACACACACAACACACGTGTACACACACAACACACGTGTACATACACACATACACAACACACGTGTACATACACACACACAACACACGTGTACATACACACATACACAACACACGTGTACATACACACACACAACACACGTGTACATACACACACACAACACACGTGTACATACACACACACAACACACGTGTACATACACACAACACACGTGTACATACACACATACACAACACACGTGTACATACACACATACACAACACACGTGTACATACACACACAACACACGTGTACATACACACACACAACACACGTGTACATACACACAACACACGTGTACATACACACAACACACGTGTACATACACACATACACCACACGTGTACATACACACACACAACACACGTGTACATACACACAACACACGTGTACACACACAACACACGTGTACACACACACAACACACGTGTACATACACACAACACACGTGTACATACACACAACACACGTGTACATACACACCACACGTGTATATACACACACAACACACGTGTACATACACACACACAACACACGTGTACATACACACACATACACACACACGTGTACATACACACATACGTGTACATACACACATACACAACACCCGTGTACATACACAACACACGTGTACACACACAACACACGTGTACATACACACACACATACACAATACACGTGTACATATACATACACAACACACGTGTACACACACACAACACACGTGTACACACACACAACACACGTGTACACACACACACAACACACGTGTACATACACAACACACGTGTACACACACACAACACAGGTGTACATACACACACACAACACACGTGTACACACACACACCACACACGTGTACATACACACACACGACACACACGTACATACACACACACATACACACACGTGTACATACACACACACAACACACGTGTACATGCACACAACACACGTGCACATACACACAACACACGTGTACATACACACACACAACACACGTGTACATACACACACAACACACGTGTACATACATACACACACATACACACGTACATACACACGTGTACATACACACACACACAACACACGTGTACACACACAACACACGTGTACATACACACACAACACACGTATACATACACACACACAACACACGTGTACACACACAACACACGTGTACATACACACACATACACATAACACACGTGTACATACACACACACACAACACACGTGTACATACACACAACACACGTGTACATACACACACAACACACGTGTACATACACACACAACACACGTGTACACACACAACACACGTGTACATACACACATAAACAACACACGTGTACATACACACACACAACACACGTGTACATACACACATACACAACACACGTGTACATACACACACAACACACGTGTACATACACACACAACACACGTGTACATACACACAACACACGTGTACATACACACATACACAACACACGTGTACATACACACACACAACACACGTGTACATACACACATACACAACACACGTGTACATACACACACAACACACGTGTACATACACACACACAACACACGTGTACATACACACAACACACGTGTACATACACACATACACCACACATGTACATACACACACACAACACACGTGTACATACACACACAACACACGTGTACATACACACAACACACGTGTACACACACAACACACGTGTACACACACAACACACGTGTACATACACACCACACGTGTATACACACACAACACACGTGTACATACACACACAACACACGTGTACATACACACACAACACACGTGTACATACACACACATACACACAACACACGTGTACATACACACACACGTGTACATACACACATACACAACACCCGTGTACATACACAACACACGTGTACACACACAACACACGTGTACATACACACACACATACACAATACACGTGTACATATACATACACAACACACGTGTACACACACAACACACGTGTACATACACACACACATACACAATACACGTGTACATATACATACACAACACACGTGTACACACACACAACACACGTGTACACACACACACAACACACGTGTACATACACACACACAACACACGTGTACATACACACACAACACACGTGTACACACACACAACACAGGTGTACATACACACACACAACACACGTGTACACACACACACACCACACACGTGTACATACACACACACAACACACGCGTACATACACATACACACACGTGTACACACACACACAACACACGTGTACATACACACACACAACACACGTGTACACACACACACCACACACGTGTACATACACACACAACACACGCGTACATACACACACACATACACACACACGTGTACACACACAACACACGTGTACATACACACACAACACACGTGTACACACACACAACACACGCGTACATACACACACACATACACACACACGTGTACACACACACACAACACACGTGTACATACACACACACAACACACGTGTACACACACACAACACACGTGTACACACACACCACACGTGTACATACACACACACCACACACGTGTACATACACACAACACACGTGTACATACACACACAACACACGTGTACATACACACACAACACACGTGTACACACACAACACACGTGTACATACACACATACACAACACACGTGTACATACACACATACACAACACACGTGTACATACACACACAACACACGTGTACATACACACACACAACACACGTGTACATACACACAACACACGTGTACATACACACATACACAACACACGTGTACATACACACACACAACACACGTGTACATACACACACAACACACGTGTACATACACACACAACACACGTGTACATACACACATACACAACACACGTGTACATACACACACACACAACACACGTGTACATACACACACAACACACGTGTACATACACACAACACACGTGTACACACACACAACACACGTGTACATACACACCACACGTGTATATACACACACAACACACGTGTACATACACACACAACACACGTGTACATACACACACACAACACACGTGTACATACACACACATACACACAACACACGTGTACATACACACACACGTGTACATACACACATACACAACACCCGTGTACATACACAACACACGTGTACACACAACACAACACACGTGTACATACACACACAACACACGTGTACACACACACAACACAGGTGTACATACACACACACAACACACGTGTACATACACACACACAACACACGTGTACACACACACACACCACACACGTGTACATACACACACACAACACACGCGTACATACACACACACATACACACACGTGTACATACACACACACAACACACGTGTACATACACACACACAACACACGTGTACACACACACACACCACACACGTGTACATACACACACAACACACGCGTACATACACACACACATACACACACACGTGTACACACACAACACACGTGTACATACACACACACAACACACGTGTACACACACACAACACACGCGTACATACACACACACATACACACACGTGTACACACACACACAACACACGTGTACATACACACACACAACACACGTGTACACACACACAACACACGTGTACACACACACCACACGTGTACATACACACACACGTCTACATACACACACACCACACGTGAACATACCCACACACACACCACACACGTGTACATACACACACGTGTACATACACACATACACACAATACACGTGTACATACACACACACAACACAGGTGTACATACACACACACAACACACGTGTACATACACACACAACACACGTGTACATACACACAACACACGTGTACATACACACACACGTGTACACACACACGCAACACACGTGTACATACATACACACACAACACACGTGTACATACATACACACACAACACACGTGTACATACATACACACACAACACACGTGTACATACACACCAACACAAGTGTACATACACATACACACAACACACGTGTACATACACACACACAACACACGTGTACATACACACACACAACACACGTGTACATACACACACACGTGTACATACACACACATACACAACACACGTGAACATACATACACACACACGACACACGTGTACATACACACACACACAACACACACGTATACATACATACACACACAACACACACGTATACATACATACACACAACACACGTGTACATACACACACACACGTATACATACATACACACACACACGTGTACATACATACACACACAACACACACGTATACATACATACACACAACACACGTGTACACACACACACCACACGCGTACATACACACACATACACACACACGTGTACACAAAGACAAAGATCCCCCGTGTAGCCTGTGACAGACTATTGGGGCAAGTGCTGTTAGCGAGTAGCAGCGCCTATGAAGGCTACCGGCACTGTGGCACACACAGACGGGGGTGACGATTATCTGAACCGGTCCTGGGTCTCCCCTAGGTCGACTCAGCCTCAAATGAGTACCTGGCGTAGCGGTGTGTCGTAAACATCGCCACTGGGGAGACAAAGGCGGCCGGGCGTGGTGCTGGCCACCCACCCCCTCGTGTGCCACAGTGCCGGTAGCCTTCATAGGTGCTGCTCGCTAACAGCACTTGCCCCTACACTCTGTTAAGGCTACACGGGGGATCTTTGTCTTTGTGAGACTGTGTGTCTTTGTGTGTGTGTGTGTCTGTGTGTGTGTCTGTGTGAGTGTGTTTGTGCGTGTTGTGCAGTGGTTAGCGCTTACGCTCACGGCCATCGCCAGTGACAACAATCTGAACCGGTCCTGGACCTCCCCTAGGTCGACTCAGCCCCAAATGGAGTGCCTGGCATAGCGGTGTCCCGTAAAACACCGCCGCTGGGGAGACAAAGGCGGCCGGGCCTGGTGGTGGTGGTGCTGGTAGCCACCCACCCCCTCTGTGTGTGTAGCCACAGTGGCCGGTAGCCTTCATAGGCGCTGCTGCTGCTACTAACAGCGCTTGCCCCCCTACAGCCCTGCTCCAGGCTACACGGGGGTTTGTCTTTGTGTGGCTAGGGAGACAAAGGCGGCCGGGGGTCTGTTAGAGGCTACCGAGGGGGGGAGTGGGGAGGAGGGTTTTGTCCTTGAGCGAGTTGCGAGCGTCGGAATCCTGATTTAGTCCAGCGGAAACCCAGTGAGCTCGTAAGCCCTTGCACGCAGGCGTCCGGTAGCAGGAGGTGGTACCAGGGTGGGCGTGGGGGGATGGTGGGCGTGAGATGTTGACTCCCTCGCCTGGTATACGGGAAGTCGTGGGTTCTATCCCAGACCCTGACGATGCCTGCTGCTGCTGCTGTATATGTGGAGTCTGCGTCTCTCTCTCTGTGGCTAAGAGATGTTGACTACCTCGCCTGGTACACAGGAGGTCGTGGGTTAGATTCCAGACCCTGACGATGCCTGCTGCTGCTGCTGTATATGTGGAGTCTGCGTCCCTGTGACTTGGAGATGTTGACTACCTCGCCTGGTCTACAGGAGTTCGTGGGTTCCATCCCAACCCTGGTGCCTGCTGTGTATGTGCAGTCTGCGTCTCTGTGGAGTCTGCGTCCTGTGACTTGGAGATGTTGACTACCTCGCCTGGTCTACAGGAGTTCGTGGGTTCCATCCCAACCCTGGTGCCTGCTGTGTATGTGCAGTCTGCGTCTCTGTGACTAAAAGATGTTGACTACCTCGCCTGGTATACGGGAGGTCGTGGGTTTTATCCGTGGCCCTGACGATGCCTGCTACTGCTGCTGCTGTATATGTGGAGTCTGCGTCTCTCTCTGTGGCTATGAGATGTTGACTACCTCGCCTGGTTTACAGGAAGTCGTGGGTTCCATCCCAGACCCTGACGATGCCTGCTGTGTATGTGGAGTCTGCGTCTCTCTCTCTCTGTGTGTTGCTAAAAGATGTTGACTACCTCGCCTGGTCTACGGGAAGTCGTGGGTTCCATCCCAACCCTGGTGCCTGCTTTGTATGTGCAGTCTGCGTCTCACTCTCTCGCTCTCTCTCTCTGTGACTTGGAGGTGTTGACTACCTCGCCTGGTGTACGGGAGGTCGTGGGTTCCATCCCAAGCCTGCTGCTGCTGCTGTATATGCGGAGTCTGCGTCACTGTGGCTATGAGATGTTGACTACCTCGCCCTGTATACAGGAAGTCGTGGGTTCGATCCCAGACCCTGACGATGCCTGCTGTGTATGTGCAGTCTGCATCTCTCTCTGTGACTTGGAGATGTTGACTACCTCGCCTGGTCTACGGGAAGTCGTGGGTTCCACCCCAACCCTGGTGCCTGCTGTGTATACGGAGTCTGCGTCCCTGTGACTTGGAGATGTTGATTACCTCGCCTGGACTACGGGAGGTCGTGGGTTCCATCCCAACCCTGGTGTCTGCTGTGTATGTGCAGTCTGTCTCTCTCTCTCTCTCTGTGACTTGGAGATGTTGACCACCTCGCCTGGTGTACGGGAGGTCGTGGGTTCCATCCCAACCCTGGTGTCTGCTGTGTATGTGCAGTCTGTCTCTCTCTCTCTCTGTGACTTGGAGATGTTGACCACCTCGCCTGGTGTACGGGAGGTCGTGGGTTCCATCCCAACCCTGGTGTCTGCTGTGTATGTGCAGTCTGTGTGTCTCTCTCCCTCTCTCCCTCTCTCTGCTTTGCCACCGGGCCCTCAGTTTTTTCCCCTCCACATCTAGAATTGTTGACATCTCCACGCGTTTAGATTGCTTGGCTGCTGCTGGAAACGTTCACGTGATGATGATGATGATGGTGGTGGTTATCTGTGGGTCTCTGTGGATCGTAACGAGTTCCTGGATGTCTCTGGGTCTGTGTGAGTCTCTATCAGTATGGGTCTCTATGGGTGTCTATGGATCTCTGTGTGAGTCTCTATGAGTCTGGGTCTCTATGGGTGTCTATGGATCTCTGTGGGGTCTCTATGAGTCTGGGTCTCTATGGGTGTCTGGATCTCTGTGGGGTCTCTCAGTCTGGGTGTCTATGGATCTCTGTGTGAGTCTCTGAGTCTGGGTCTCTATGGGTGTCTGGATCTCTGTGGGGTCTCTCAGTCTGGGTCTCTATGGGTGTCTGTGGATCTCTGTGTGAGTCCCTGAGTCTGGGTCTCTATGGGTGTCTATGGATCTCTGTGTGAGTCTGAGTATGGGTCTCTATGGGTGTCTATGGATCTCTGTGGGCGTCTCTCAGTATGGGTCTCTATGGGTGTCTATGGATCTCTGGGGTCTCTATGAGTCTGGGTCTCTATGGGTGTCTATGGATCTCTGTGGGGGTCTCTATGAGTATGGGTCTCTATGGGTCTCTATGGATCTGTGTGAGTCTCTATGAGTCTGGGTCTCTATGGGTGTCTATGGATCTCTGTGGGGTCTCTATGAGTCTGGGTCTCTATGGGTGTCTGGATCTCTGTGGGGTCTCTCAGTCTGGGTCTCTATGGGTGTCTATGGATCTCTGTGTGAGTCTCTGAGTCTGGGTCTCTATGGGTGTCTGTGGATCTCTGTGTGAGTCTCTATGAGTCTGGGTCTCTATGGGTGTCTATGGATCTCTGTGTGAGTCTATGAGTCTGGGTCTCTATGGCTGTCTATGGATCTCTGTGTGAGTCTCTATCAGTATGGGTCTCAATGGGTGTCTGGATCTCTGTGTGAGTCGCTATGAGTATAGGTCTCTATGGGTGTCTATGGATATCAGTATAGGTCTCTATGGGTGTCTATGGATCTCTGTGTGAGTCTCTATGAGTCTGGGTCTCTTTGGCTGTCTATGGATCTCTGTGTTAGTCTCTATGAGTCTGGGTTTCTATGGGTGTCTATGGATCTCTGTGGGCGTCTCTCGGTATGGGTCTCTATGGGTGTCTATGGATCTCTGTGGGGTCTCTATGAGTCTGGGTCTCCATGGGTGTCTATGGATCTTTGTGTGAGTCTCTGAGTTTGGGTCTCTATGGGTGTCTATGGATCTCTGTGTGAGTCTCTATGAGTCTGGGTCTCTGGGTGTCTATGGATCTCTGTGTGAGTCTCTATGAGTCTGGGTCTCTATGGGTGTCTATGTATCTCTGTGTGAGTCTCTATGAGTCTGAGTCTCTATGGGTGTCTATGGATCTCTGTGTGAGTCTCTATGAGTCTGAGTCTCTATGGGTGTCTATGGATCTCTGTGTGAGTCTCTATGAGTCTGAGTCTCTATGGGTGTCTATGGATCTCTGTGTGAGTCTCTATGAGTATGGGTCTCTATGGGTGTCTATGGATCTCTGTGTGAGTCTCTATGAGTATGGGTCTCTATGGGTGTCCATGGATCTCTGTGTGGGTCTCTATGAGTCTGGGTCTCTATGGGTGTCTATGGATCGCTGTGTGAGTCTCTATGGGTGTCTATGGATCTCTGTGGGGGCTCTATGGGTGTCTGTGGATCTCCTGTGTGAGTCTCTATGAGTCTTGGTCTCTATGGGTGTCTATGGATCTCTGTGTGAGTCTCTATGAGTCTGGGTCTCTATGGGTGTCTATGGATCTCAGTCTGGGTCTCTATTAGTCTGGGTCTCTATGGGTGTCTATGGATCTCTGTGTGAGTCTCTATGAGTATGGGTCTCTATGGGTGTCTATGGATCTCTGTGTGAGTCTCTATGAGTATGGGTCTCTATGGGTGTCCATGGATCTCTGTGTGGGTCTCTATGAGTCTGGGTCTCTATGGGTGTCTATGGATCGCTGTGTGAGTCTCTATGGGTGTCTATGGATCTCTGTGGGGGCTCTATGGGTGTCTGTGGATCTCCTGTGTGAGTCTCTATGAGTCTTGGTCTCTATGGGTGTCTATGGATCTCTGTGTGAGTCTCTATGAGTCTGGGTCTCTATGGGTGTCTATGGATCTCTGTGAGTCTCTATGAGTATGGGTCTCTATGGGTGTCCATGGATCTCTGTGTGGGTCTCTATGAGTCTGGGTCTCTATGGGTGTCTATGGATCGCTGTGTGAGTCTCTATGGGTGTCTATGGATCTCTGTGGGGGCTCTATGGGTGTCTATGGATCTCCTGTGTGTCTCTATGAGTCTGGGTCTCTATGGGTGTTTATGGATCTCTGTGTGAGTCTCTATGAGTCTGGGTCTCTATGGGTGTCTATGGATCTCAGTCTGGGTCTCTATGAGTCTGGGTCTCTATGGGTGTCTATGTATCTCAGTATGGGTCTCTATGGGTGTCTATGGATCTCTGTGAGGGTCTCTATGTGTCTGGGTCTCTATGGGTCTCTATGGATCTCTGTGTGAGTCTCTATGGGTGTCTATGGATCTCTGTGGGCGTAACTCGGTATGGGTCTCTATGGGTGTCTATGGATCTCTGTGGGGTCTCTATGAGTCTGGGTCTCCATGGGTGTCTATGGATCTTTGTGTGAGTCTCTATGAGTTTGGGTCTCTATGGGTGTCTATGGATCTCTGTGTGAGTCTCTATGAGTCTGGGTCTCTGGGTGTCTATGGATCTCTGTGTGAGTCTCTATGAGTCTGGGTCTCTATGGGTGTCTATGGATCTCTGTGTGAGTCTCTATGAGTCTGAGTCTCTATGGGTGTCTATGGATCTCTGTGTGAGTCTCTATGAGTCTGAGTCTCTATGGGTGTCTATGGATCTCTGTGTGAGTCTCTATGAGTATGGGTCTCTATGGGTGTCTATGGATCTCTGTGTGAGTCTCTATGAGTATGGGTCTCTATGGGTGTCCATGGATCTCTGTGTGGGTCTCTATGAGTCTGGGTCTCTATGGGTGTCTATGGATCGCTGTGTGAGTCTCTATGGGTGTCTATGGATCTCTGTGAGGGTCTCTATGTGTCTGGGTCTCTATGGGTGTCTATGGATCTCTGTGGGGGCTCTATGTGTCTGGGTCTCTATGGGTGTCTCTGGATCTCAGTATGGGTCTCTATGGGTGTCTATGGATCTCCTGTGTGAGTCTATGAGTCTGGGTCTCTATGGGTGTCTATGGATCCCTGTGGAGGTCTCTATGGGTGTCTATGGATCTCTGTGAGGGTCTCTATGTGTCTGGGTCTCTATGGGTGTCTATGGATCTCTATGGGGGTCTCTATGAGTCTGGGTCTCTATGGGTGTCTGTGGATCTCTATGGGGGTCTCTATGAGTCTGGGTCTCTATGGGTGTCTATGGATCTCAGTCTGGGTCTCTATGAGTCTGGGTCTCTATGGGTGTCTATGGATTTCCTGTGTGAGTCTCTATGAGTCTGGGTCTCTATGGGTGTCTATGGATCTCTGTGTGAGTGTCTATGAGTATGGGTCTCTATGGGTGTCTATGGATCTCTGTGTGAGTGTCTATGAGTATGGGTCTCTATGGGTGTCTATGGATCTCTGTGGGGGTCTCTATGAGTCTGGGTCTCTATGGGTGTCCATGGATCTCTGTGTGAGTCTCTGAGTCTGGGTCTCTATGGGTCTCTATGGGTGTCTCTGGATCTCAGTATGGGTCTCTATGGGTGTCTATGGATCTCAGTATGGGTCTCTGAGTGTCTATGGATCTCTGTGTGAGTGTCTATGAGTATGGGTCTCTATGGGTGTCTATGGATCTCTGTGGGGGTCTCTATGAGTCTGGGTCTCTATGGGTGTCTCTGGATCTCAGTATGGGTCTCTATGGGTGTCTATGGGTCTCTATGGGTGTCTATGGGTCTCTATGGGTGTCTATGGGTCTCTATGGGTCTCTATGGGTGTCTATGGGTGTCTATGGGTGTCTATGGATCTCTGTGGGGGTCTCTCTTTTGCCTGCACTTTGTGACGACTCCCCCCCCCTCCCCCCCACATCCCCCTCCCCCCTTGCCCCCCCCCCCCACTCCACGCTGAATGTTCTGCGACCCAGGCAACAGACCACATGCTGTGAGTGAGTGAGTGGGGGGTGGTGGTGGTGGTGGTGGTGGTCACAATGGCTCCCTTCTTAGGCCCCGCGGTTTCAATCTTTTCTTTTTTTGCCTCGGAGAATCCTCGTGGCGGTGGCGGTGGCGGTGGCGGCGGCGGCGGTGACGTCACCGCGGCGACGGCGGCGGCGACGTCACCGCGGCGCCCGTGCCAGGCCAGGTGCACGTCGAGGCTACCGCGTGAAGGAATGTCGAACGGCCCGCTGGCCAGGTCACGGGGCGGACCCAGCTGGTGCCACGGGTCGACTGACCGAGATGACCGGCCGATGCACCCTAACTGTGCCAACCCGCTGCGCTTTAGCCACCCGGCGCTCCGCTCGTTGTTGTGAGCGTCGCTCCTCCGCCCTCCGTTGTTGTTGGAGGGCAACTGCCTCCAACTGCCCAGTAGCATCCTTCACGAGCCTCCTCCACAGAGGCCGATCTTGACACCGCTGGTACCAGTCAGCGGCAAGTCCACTCAGCCTCCACGTCCCTCCCGTACCACGTCACTCCGTCTCCTCTCCAGTGGAGAATGGCGGTGGTTGTTGTTGTTGTTGTTGCTGGTGGTGGTGGCCGGGGTGAGATTTGGCTTTGCGTGTCTCCACCCCTCCTCCTCCCCCCCCCCCTTCATTAGACGTGGGGGGTTTGGGGGGTGAGCGCTCCGCTAATCCCTCCACGCGAAACGAACCCGACATTTCCCGCCCCCCCTCCCGCCCCGCCAAGGCCGAGAGACACGATCAGCGTTCCGACCCCGTGACCCGGTCTCCCACGAGTCTCTCACGAGTCTCCCACGAGTCTCCGTGAGTCTCCCAGGAGTCTCCCGTGAGTCTCCCGTGAGTCTCCCGTGACTCTCCCGCGAGTCTCCCGTGAGTCTCCCCGAGTCTCCGTGAGTCTCCCGTGAGTCTCCCCGAGTCTCCCGTGAGTCTCCCCGAGTCTCTGTGAGTCTCCCGTGAGTCTCCGTGAGTCTCCCGTGAGTCTCCCCGAGTCTCCGCGAGTCTCCGTGAGTCTCCGTGAGTCTCTGTGAGTCTCCCGTGAGTCTCCGTGAGTCTCCCCGAGTCTCCCGTGACTCTCCCACGAGTCTCCCGTGAGTCTCCCGTGAGTCTCCCCGAGTCTCCGTGAGTCTCCCGTGAGTCTCCACGAGTCTCCCGTGAGTCTCCCCGAGTCTCCGTGAGTCTCCCGTGAGTCTCCCGTGATTCTCCCGCGAGTCTCCGTTAGTCTCCCGTGACTCTCCGTGAGTCTCCCGTGAGTCTCCGTGAGTCTCCCGTGAGTCTCCCGCGAGTCTCCCGTGAGTCTCCCGCGAGTCTCCGTGAGTCTCCCGTGAGTCTCCCGTGAGTCTCCGTGAGTCTCCCGTGACTCTCCCCGAGTCTCCCGTGAGTGTCCCCGAGTCTCCGTGAGACTCCCGTGAGTCTCCCACGAGTCTCCCGTGAGTCTCCGTGAGTCTCCCGCGAGCCTCCCCGAGTCTCCCGTGAGTCTCCCGTGAGTCTCCCGCGAGTCTCCCGTGAGTCTCCCGTGAGTCTCCCGTGAGTCTCCGTGAGTCTCCCACGAGTCTCCCGTGAGTCTCCGTGAGTCTCCCGTGAGTCTGCCCGAGTCTCCGTGAGTCTCCCGTGAGTCTCCGTGAGTCTCTGTGAGTCTCCCGTGAGTCTCCGTGAGTCTCCCCGAGTCTCCCGTGACTCTCCCACGAGTCTCCCGTGAGTCTCCCGTGAGTTTCCCCGAGTCTCCGTGAGTCTCCCGTGAGTCTCCACGAGTCTCCCGTGAGTCTCCCCGAGTCTCCGTGAGTCTCCCGTGAGTCTCCCATGATTCTCCCGCGAGTCTCCGTTAGTCTCCCGTGACTCTCCGTGAGTCTCCCGTGAGTCTCCGTGAGTCTCCCGTGAGTCTCCCTTGAGTCTCCCGTGAGTCTCCCGCGAGTCTCCGTGAGTCTCCCGTGAGTCTCCCGTGAGTCTCCGTGAGTCTCCCGTGACTCTCCCCGAGTCTCCCGTGAGTGTCCCCGAGTCTCCGTGAGTCTCCCGTGAGTCTCCCGTGAGTCTCCCGCGAGTCTCCGTGAGTCTCCCGTGAGTCTCCCACGAGTCTCCCGTGAGTCTCCGTGAGTCTCCCGCGAGTCTCCCCGAGTCTCCCCGAGTCTCCGTGAGTCTCCCGTGAGTCTCCCGTGAGTCTCCCACGAGTCTCCCGTGAGTCTCCGTGAGTCTCCGTGAGTCTCCCACGAGTCTCCCGTGAGTCTCCCACGAGTCTCCCGTGAGTCTCCCACGAGTCTCCCGTGAGTCTCCGTGAGTCTCCCGTGAGTTTCCCACGAGTCTCCCGTGAGTCTCCGTGAGTCTCCCGTGAGTCTGCCCGAGTCTCCGTGAGTCTCCCGTGAGTCTCCCGCGAGTCTCCGTGAGTCTCCCGCGAGTCTCCGTGAGTCTCCCGCGAGTCTCCCCGAGTCTCCCGCGAGTCTCCCCGAGTCTCCGTGAGTTTCCCCGAGGCTCCACGAGTCTCCCGTGAGTCTCCCCGAGTCTCCTGTGAGTCTCCACGAGTCTCCCCGAGTCTCCGTGAGTCTCCCCGAGTCTCCGTTAGTCTCCCCGAGGAGTGAGCGAGTCTCCCCGAGTCTCCCGTGAGTCTCCCCGAGTCTCCCCGAGTCTCCCCGAGTCTCCGCGAGTCTCCCGCGAGTCTCCCGCGAGTCTCCCCGAGTCTCCCCGAGTCTCCCGTGACGCTCCCCGAGTCTCCCGTGAGTCTCCCGTGAATCTCCGTGAGTCTCCCGTGAGTCTCCGTGAGTCTCCCGTGAGTCTCCCCGAGTCTCCCCGAGGAGTGAGCGATCTATCTATGAGTGAGTGACCTCTGATGGAGTGAGTGAGTGACCTCTGATGGAGCGAGTGACCTCTGATGGAGTGACCTCTGATGGAGTGAGTGAAGTTTAATGGAGCGGGTGACCTCTGATGGAGCGGGTGACCTCTGATGGAGCGGGTGACCTCTGATGGAGCGGGTGACCTCTGATGGAGTGACATCTGAGTGAGCGACCTCTGATGGAGTGAGTGGGTGACCTCTGAGTGAGTGGGTGACCTCTGATGGAGCAAGTGAACTCTGATGGAGCGAGTGACCTCTGATGGAGCGAGTGACCTCTGAGTGAGCGAGTGACCTCTGAGTGAGTGAGTGACCTCTGATGGAGTGAGTGAGTAATATCTGATGGAGTGAGTGAGTGACCTCTGATGGAGTGAGTGAGTGACCTCTGATGGAGTGAGTGACCTTTGAGTGAGTGCCCTCTGATGGAGTGAGTGAGTGACCTCTGATGGAGTGAGTGACCTCTGGAGTGAGTGACCTCTGATGGAGTGAGTGACCTCTGATGGAGTGAGTGACCTCTGGTGGAGTGAGTGAGTGATCTCTGATGGAGTGAGTGACCTCTGATGGAGCGAGTGACCTCTGATGGAGTGGGTGACCTCGGATGGACCGGGTGACCTCTGATGGAGCGGGTGACCTCTGATGGAGTGACATCTGAGTGAGCGACCTCTGATGGAGTGAGTGGGTGACCTCTGAGTGAGTGGGTGACCTCTGATGGAGTAAGTGACCTCTGATGGAGCGAGTGACCTCTGATGGAGCGAGTGACCACTGATGGAGCGAGTGACCTCTGATGGAGTGAGTGAGTAATATCTGATGGAGTGAGTGACCTCTGATGGAGTGAGTGAGTGACCTTTGAGTGAGTGCCCTCTGATAGAGTGAGTGACCTCTGATGGAGTGAGTGACCTCTGATGGAGTGAGTCAGTGACCTCTGATGGAGTGAGTGACCTCTGATGGAGTGAGTGAGTGACCTCTGATGGAGTGAGTGACCTCTGATGGAGTGACATCTGAGTGAGCGACCTCTGATGGAGTGAGTGGGTGACCTCTGATGGAGCAAGTAACCTCTGATGGAGCAAGTGACCTCTGATGGAGCAAGTGACCTCTGATGGAGCGGGTGACCTCTGATGGAACGGGTGACCTCTGATGGAGTGGGTGACCTCTGATGGAGCGAGTGACCTCTGATGGAGTGACATCTGAGTGAGCGACCTCTGATGGAGTGAGTGGGTGACCTCTGAGTGAGTGAGTGACCTCTGATGGAGTGAGTGGGTGACCTCTGAGTGAGTGAGTGACCTCTGATGGAGTGAGTGACCTCTGATGGAGCGAGTGACCTCTGATGGAGTGAGTGACCTCTGATGGAGCGAGTGACCTCTGATGGAGTGATTGAGTGACCTCTGATGGAGTGAGTGACCTCTGAGTGAGTGAGTGACCTCTGATGGAGTGAGTGAGTGACCTTTGAGTGAGTGCCCTCTGATGGAGTGAGTGAGTGACCTCTGATGGAGTGAGTGAGTGAGTGACCTCTGATGGAGTGAGTGACCTCTGATGGAGTGAGTGACCTCTGATGGAGCGAGTGACCTCTGATGGAGTGAGTGACCTCTGATGGAGCGAGTGACCTCTGATGGAGCGAGTGACCTCTGATGGAGTGAGTGACCTCTGATGGAGTGAGTAATCTCTGATGGAGTGAGTGACCTCTGATGGAGTGAGTGACCTCTGATGGAGTGAGTGACCTCTGATGGAGTGAGTGAGTGACCTCTGATGGAGTGAGTGAGTAATCTCTGATGGAGTAAGTGAGCGACCTCTGGAGTGAGTGGGTGACCTCTGAGTGAGTGGGTGACCTCTGATGGAGCGAGTGACCTCTGATGGAGCGAGTGACCTCTGATGGAGCGGGTGACCTCTGATGGAGCGAGTGACCTCTGAGTGAGTGAGTGACCTCTGAGTGAGTGAGTGAGTAATATCTGATGGAGTGAGTGAGTGACCTCTGATGGAGTGAGTGAGTGACCTCTGATGGAGTGAGTGACCTTTGAGTGAGTGCCCTCTGATGGAGTGAGTGAGTGACCTCTGATGGAGTGAGTGACCTCTGGAGTGAGTGACCTCTGATGGAGTGAGTGACCTCTGATGGAGTAAGTGACCTCTGGTGGAGTGAGTGAGTGATCTCTGATGGAGTGAGTGACCTCTGATGGAGCGAGTGACCTCTGATGGAGTGGGTGACCTCTGATGGACCGGGTGACCTCTGATGGAGCGGGTGACCTCTGATGGAGTGACATCTGAGTGAGCGACCTCTGATGGAGTCAGTGGGTGACCTCTGAGTGAGTGGGTGACCTCTGATGGAGCAAGTGACCTCTGATGGAGCGAGTGACCTCTGATGGAGCGAGTGACCACTGATGGAGCGAGTGACCTCTGATGGAGTGAGTGAGTAATATCTGATGGAGTGAGTGACCTCTGATGGAGTGAGTGAGTGACCTTTGAGTGAGTGCCCTCTGATGGAGTGAGTGACCTCTGATGGAGTGAGTGACCTCTGATGGAGTGAGTGAGTGACCTCTGATGGAGTGAGTGACCTCTGATGGAGTGAGTGAGTGACCTCTGATGGAGTGAGTGACCTCTGATGGAGTGAGTGAGTGACCTCTGATGGAGCGAGTGACCTCTGATGGAGCGGGTGACCTCTGATGGAGCGGGTGACCTTTGATGGAGCGGGTGACCTCTGATGGAGCGGGTGACCTCTGATGGAGCGAGTGACCTCTGATGGAGCGAGTGACCTCTGAGTGAGTGAGTGACCTCTGATGGAGTGACATCTGAGTGAGCGACCTCTGATGGAGTGAGCGGGTGACCTCTGATGGAGCAAGTAACCTCTGATGGGGCAAGTGACCTCTGATGGAGCAAGTGACCTCTGATGGAGGGAGTGACCTCTGATGGAGCGAGTGACCTCTTATGGAGCGAGTGAGTGACCTCTGAGTGAGCGAGTGACCTCTGAGTGAGTGAGTGACCTCTGGAGTGAGTGAGTGACCTCTGATGGAGTCGGTGACCTCTGATGGAGTGAGTGACCTCTGATGGAGTGAGTGACCTCTGAGTGAGTGAGTGCCCTCTGATGGAGTGAGTGAGTGACCTCTGATGGAGTGAGTGACCTCTGATGGAGTGAGTGACCTCTGATGGAGTGGGTGACCTCTGATGGAGTGAGTGACCTCTGATGGAGTGACATCTGAGTGAGCGACCTCTGATGGAGTGAGTGGGTGACCTCTGAGTGAGTGAGTGACCTCTGATGGAGTGAGTGACCTCTGATGGAGCGAGTGACCTCTGATGGAGTGATTGAGTGACCTCTGATGGAGTGAGTGACCTCTGAGTGAGTGAGTGACCTCTGATGGAGTGAGTGAGTGACCTTTGAGTGAGTGCCCTCTGATGGAGTGAGTGAGTGACCTCTGATGGAGTGAGTGAGTGACCTCTGATGGAGTGAGTGACCTCTGATGGAGTGAGTGACCTCTGATGGAGTGAGTGACCTCTGATGGAGTGAGTGACCTCTGATGGAGTGAGTGAGTGACCTCTGATGGAGTGAGTGAGTGACCTCTGATGGAGTGAGTGAGTGACCTCTGATGGAGCGAGTGACCTCTGATGGAGCAAGTGACTTCTGATGGAGTGAGTGACCTCTGATGGAGCGAGTGACCTCTGATGGAGCGAGTGACCTCTGATGGAGTGAGTGACCTCTGATGGAGTGAGTGACCTCTGATGGAGTGAGTGAGTGACCTCTGATGGAGTGAGTGAGTAATCTCTGATGGAGTAAGTGAGTGACCTCTGATGGAGTGAGTGAGTGACCTCTGATGGAGTGAGTAATCTCTGATGGAGTGAGTGATCTCTGATGGAGTGAGTGACCTCTGATGGAGTGAGTGACCTCTGATGGAGTGAGTGAGTGACCTTTGAGTGAGTGACCTCTGATGGAGTGAGTGAGTGACCTCTGATGGAGTGAGTGACCTCTGATGGAGTGAGTAATCTCTGATGGAGTGAGTGAGTGACCTCTGAGTGAGTGAGTGACCTCTGATGGAGTGAGTGGTCTCTGATGGAGTGAGTGACCTCTGATGGAGTGAGTAATCTCTGATGGAGTGAGTGAGTGACCTCTGATGGAGTGAGTGACCTCTGATGGAGTGAGTGAGTGACCTCTGATGGAGTGAGTGACCTCTGATGGAGTGAGTGAGTGACCTCTGATGGAGTGAGTGACCTCTGAGTGAGTGAGTGACCTCTGATGGAGTGAGTGACCTCTGATGGAGTGAGTGACCTCTGAGTGAGTGAGTGACCTCTGATGGAGTGAGTGACCTCTTATGGAGTGAGTGACCTCTGATGGAGTGAGCGAGTGACCTCTGAGTGAGTGAGTGACCTCTGATGGAGTGAGTGAGTGACCTCTGATGGAGTGAGTGAGTAATCTCTGATGGAGTGAGTGAGTGACCTCTTATGGAGTGAGTGAGTGACCTCTGATGGAGTGAGTGACCTCTGATGGAGTGAGTGAGTAATCTGATGGAGTGAGTGAGTGACCTCTTATGGAGTGAGTGAGTGACCTCTGATGGAGTGAGTGACCTCTGATGGAGCGAGTGACCTCTGATGGAGCGAGTGACCTCTGATGGAGTGAGTGAGTGACCTCTGATGGAGTGAGTGGTCTCTGATGGAGTGAGTGAGTAATCTCTGAAGGAGTGAGTGAGTGACCTCTGATGGAGTGAGTGAGTGACCTCTGATGGAGTGAGTGAGTGACCTCTGATGGAGTGAGTGACCTCTGAGTGAGTGACCTCTGATGGAGTGAGTGACTTCTGATGGAGTGAGTGAGTAATCTCTGATGGAGTGAGTGAGTGACCTCTGATGGAGTGAGTGAGTGAGTGACCTCTGATGGAGTGAGTGACCTCTGATGGAGTGAGTGAGTGACCTCTGATGGAGTGAGTGGTCTCTGATGGAGTGAGTGAGTAATCTCTGAAGGAGTGAGTGAGTGACCTCTGATGGAGTGAGTGACCTCTGATGGAGTGAGTGAGTGACCTCTGAGTGAGTGAGTGACCTCTGATGGAGTGAGTGAGTGACCTCTGATGGAGTGAGTGAGTGACCTCTGAGTGAGTGAGTGACCTCTGATGGAGTGAGTGACCTCTGAGTGAGTGGTCTCTGATGGAGTGAGTGAGTAATCTCTGAAGGAGTGAGTGAGTGACCTCTGATGGAGTGAGTGAGTGACCTCTGATGGAGTGAGTGAGTGACCTCTGAGTGAGTGAGTGACCTCTGATGGAGTGAGTGACCTCTGAGTGAGTGGTCTCTGATGGAGTGAGTGAGTAATCTCTGAAGGAGTGAGTGAGTGACCTCTGATGGAGTGAGTGAGTAACCTCTGATGGAGTGAGTGAGTGACCTCTGATGGAGTGAGTGAGTGACCTCTGATGGAGTGAGTGAGTGACTTGTGGTGCGCTTGCTCTGGCTGCAGCTGCAGCAGTAGCAGCAGCTGTGCTGGGCTGGAGCCCTAGAAGGCAAAATCAAACAACAACAACTCCTCTCATCCCATCCCTCCTCTCTCCTCGCTCCTCCCCCCCCTCCGCCTTTGTCTTCCTCCGTGTGCGGGGGCGTCCTGCGTTCGTCTTGTTGCGTGAGAGTGGTGAGCGGGATGTTGTGGGTGGGTGTGTGTGCGGTGTGGTGTGTGGGGTGTGTGTGGGGTGTAGTTTGTGTGGTGTGTAGTGTGTCAGTGTGGGGTGTGGTAGTGTGTCAGTGTGTGGTGTTTAGTGTGTGGGGTGTAGTGTGTGTGTGTGTGGTGTGTAGTGTCAGTGTGTGGTGTAGTGTGTGTGTGCGGGGTGTGTGGTGTAGTGTGTGTGTGGTGTGTAGTGTCAGTGTGTGGTGTAGTGTGTGTGTGCGGGGTGTGTGGTGTAGTGTGTGTGTGGTGTAGTGTGTGTGTCTGGTGTGTAGTGTCAGTGTATGGTGTAGTGTGTGTGTGCAGGGTGTGTAGTGTGTGTGGTGTGTGGTGTAGTGTGTGTGTGGTGTGTAGTGTCAGTGTGTGGTGTAGTGTGTGTGTGTGGGGTGTGGTGTGTAGTGTGTGTGTGGGGTATAGTGTTTCTGTGTAGTGTGTGGTGTAGTGCTGGGTTGTCGTATGGGGTGTAGTGTGTGTGGAGGGAGTGTGTGTGTGGTGTGTAGTGTGTCAGTGTGTGTGGAGTGTAGTGTGTGTGTGGTGTGTCAGTATGTAGTGTAGTGTGCGTGTGTCTGTGGGATGTAGTGTGTGTGGTGTGTGTGTGTAGTGTGTGGGATGTAGCGTGTGTGTGTGTAGGATGTGTGTGTGTAGGATGTGTGTGTGTAGGATGTATTTTGTGTTTGTAGGATGTATTGTGTGTGGGAGTGTGTGTGTGGGGGGGGGGGGGGTGTAGTTGTGTGTGGGAGTGTGTGTGTGTGTGTGTGGGGTGTCATTATGTGTGGGGTGTAGTTGTGTATGTTTGGGGTGTAGTGTGTGGTGTAGTTGTGTGTATGGGGGGGTGTAGTTGTGTGTGTCGGGGGTGTAGTTGTGTGTGTGGGGTGTAGTTGTGTGTGGGGTGTAGTTGTGTGTGTGTGTGTGGTGTAGTTGTGTGTGTATAGGGGGCGTAGTTGTGTGTGTATAGGGCTGTAGTTGTGTGTGTATTTGGGGTGTAGTTGTGTGTGTGTGTGGTGTAGTTGTGTGTGTGGGGGGGTAGTTGTGTGTGTATAGGGGGCATAGTTGTGTGTGTGTGGGGTGTAGTTGTGTGTGTGTGTGGGGGGTGTAGTTGTGTGTGTGGGGTGTGTGTGTGTGTGGGGTGTAGTTGTGTGTGTGTGTGTGTGGGGTGTAGTTGTGTGTGTGTGGGGTGTAGTTGTGTGTGTGTGTGGTGTAGTTGTGTGTGTGTGTGTGGGGTGTAGTTGTGTGTGTGTGGGGTGTAGTTGTGTGTGTGTGGGGTGTAGTTGTGTGTGTGTGGGGTGTAGTTGTGTGTGTTTGGGGGGTGTAGTTGTGTGTGTGTGGTGTAGTTGTGTGTGTGTGGGGTGTAGTTGTGTGTGTGTGTGGGGTGTAGTTGTGTGTGTGTGTGGTGTAGTTGTGTGTGTGTGGGGTGTAGTTGTGTGTGTTTGGGGGGTGTAGTTGTGTGTGTGTGTGGGGTGTAGTTGTGTGTGTGTGGGGTGTAGTTGTGTGTGTGTGGGGTGTGTGTGTGTGGGTGGGGTGTGTGTGTGTGGGATGTGTGTGTGTGTGGTGTAGTTGTGTGTGTGTGGTGTAGTTGTGTGTGGGGTGTAGTTGTGTGTGTGTGGGGTGTAGTTGTGTGTGGGGTGTAGTTGTGTGTGGGGTGTAGTTGTGTGTGTGTGGGGTGTAGTTGTGTGTGTGGTGTAGTTGTGTGTGGGGTGTAGTTGTGTGTGGGGTGTAGTTGTGTGTGGGGTGTAGTTGTGTGTGGGGTGTAGTTGTGTGTGTGTGGGGTGTAGTTGTGTGTGTGTGGGGTGTAGTTGTGTGTGTGGTGTAGTTGTGTGTGGGGTGTAGTTGTGTGTGTGTGGGGGTGTAGTTGTGTGTGTGGGGTGTAGTTGTTGTGACCTGGTCCTGGGCCTCCCCTAGGTCGACTCGGTCTCAAATTAGTCGCTGGGGTAGCTGTGTGTGTAGTCGTAAACATCGCTAGCACTGGGGAGACAAAGGCGGCCGGGCGTGGTGGTGCTGGCCACCCACCCCCTCTGTGTGTGCCGGTAGCCTTCATAGGAGCTGCTGCTGCTGCTACTCGCTACTAACAGCACTTGCCCCAGCAGCACCGTAAGAGGCTACAAGGGGGACCTTTGTCTTTGTGTGCAGGCGTTTTTCCACTCATTTACTTCCACTGATCTCTCTCCTCATCCTCCCTCCCCTCTCCTCCCTCCCCCCCTCCCTCTCATCCCTCTCCTCTCCTCTCCCCTCCGTCTCATCCCTCTCCTCCCTCCCCTCTCTCCCTCCCCTCTCCTCCCCCCCTCCCTCCCCCCTCTCTTTCCCTCCCCTCTCCTCCCTCTCCTCCCTCCCCTCTCCTCTCCCCTTCCTCTCCTCCCTCCCTCCCTCTCATCCCTCCCCCCCTCCCCTCCCTCTCATCCCTCTCCTCTCCCCTCCCTCCTTCCCCTCCCTCTCATCTCCTCCCTCCCCCCCTCTCCTCCCCTCCCTCCCCCCCCCTCCCTCCCCCACCACCTTCCCGTCCCCCACCCTTCTCCAGGCCCTCGCCATGAGCCTCTGCCAGGATCCCGTCTCTGTGGTGACGACTCCGCCGGGAGCCAGGGGTGGAGTTGGTGGTGGAGTTGGTGGAGGAGTTGGTGGAGGAGTTGGTGTTGGAGTTGGTGGAGTTGGTGGAGGAGTTGGTGGAGGAGTTGGTGGTGGAGTTGGAGTTGGTGGAGGAGTTGGAGTTGGTGGAGTTGGTGGAGTTGGTGGAGGAGTTGGAGTTGGTGGAGTTGGTGGAGGAGTTGGAGTTGGTGGTGGAGTTGGTGGAGTTGGTGGAGGAGTTGGAGTTGGTGGAGTCGAGGTGGGTCCGGCGTGGTGCCGCGGGCCCTCCGGAGCGGACGAGTGTGGCGATGGCGCTTGCCTGCGTGGCAGGGGCTTGACGCCTGACCTCCAGCAGGACCTGCAGATGATGGAGCAGCGTCAGCGTGTCACCACCATCCTGCAGAGCGAGGTACCCCCCCCGGGGGGAGTGCGAGGGGCCGGCTTCCACATTCAGCCTCTCAGCAGCAGCAGCGGCAGCAGCAGCAGCAGCGGGGTCAGACTCTTGAATCAGTGCTGGTGAACAGGGATCAGTTTCAACATTCAGTGACTCATCAGCAGCAGGGTCAGACTCTTGAGTCAGTGCTGGTGAACAGGGATCAGTTTCAACATTCAGTGACTCATCAGCAGCAGGGTCAGACTCTTGAGTCAGTGCTGGTGAACAGGGATCAGTTTCAACATTCAGTGACTCATCATCATCATGAGTAGCAGACTGTGAGTCAGTGCTGGTGAACAGGGATCAGTTTCAACATTCACTGTCTCATCATCATCATGAGTAGCAGACTGTGAGTCAGTGCTGGTGAACAGGGATCAGTTTCAACATTCAGTGACTCATCATCATCATCAGTAGCAGACTCTGAGTCAGTGCTGGTGAACAGGGATCAGTTTCAACATTCAGTGACTCATCATCATCATGAGTAGCAGACTGTGAGTCAGTGCTGGTGAACAGGGATCAGTTTCAACATTCACTGTCTCATCATCATCATGAGTAGCAGACTGTGAGTCAGTGCTGGTGAACAGGGATCAGTTTCAACATTCAGTGACTCATCATCATCATCAGTAGCAGACTCTGAGTCAGTGCTGGTGAACAGGGATCAGTTTCAACATTCAGTGACTCATCATCATCATCAGTAGCAGACTCTGAGTCAGTGCTGGTGAACAGGGATCAGTTTCAACATTCAGTGACTCATCATCATCAGTAGCAGACTGTGAGTCAGTGCTGGTGAACAGGGATCAGTTTCAACATTCAGTGTCTCATCAGCAGCAGCAGTAGCAGACTCTGAGTCAGTGCTGGTGAACAGGGATCAGTTTCACCATTCAGTGACTCATCATCATCATCAGTAGCAGACTCTGAGTCAGTGCTGGTGAACAGGGATCAGTTTCAACATTCAGTGACTCATCATCATCAGTAGCAGACTCTGAATCAGTGCTGGTGAACAGGGATCAGTTTCAACATTCAGTGACTCATCAGCAGCAGGGTCAGACTCTTGAGTCAGTGCTGGTGAACAGGGATCAGTTTCAACATTCACTGTCTCATCATCATCAGTAGCAGGGTCAGACTCTTGAGTCAGTGCTGGTGAACAGGGATCAGTTTCAACATTCAGTGACTCATCATCATCATCAGTAGCAGACTCTGAGTCAGTGCTGGTGAACAGGGATCAGTTTCAACATTCAGTGACTCATCATCATCATGAGTAGCAGACTGTGAGTCAGTGCTGGTGAACAGGGATCAGTTTCAACATTCACTGTCTCATCATCATCATGAGTAGCAGACTGTGAGTCAGTGCTGGTGAACAGGGATCAGTTTCAACATTCAGTGACTCATCATCATCATCAGTAGCAGACTCTGAGTCAGTGCTGGTGAACAGGGATCAGTTTCAACATTCAGTGACTCATCATCATCATCAGTAGCAGACTCTGAGTCAGTGCTGGTGAACAGGGATCAGTTTCAACATTCAGTGACTCATCATCATCAGTAGCAGACTGTGAGTCAGTGCTGGTGAACAGGGATCAGTTTCAACATTCAGTGTCTCATCAGCAGCAGCAGTAGCAGACTCTGAGTCAGTGCTGGTGAACAGGGATCAGTTTCACCATTCAGTGACTCATCATCATCATCAGTAGCAGACTCTGAGTCAGTGCTGGTGAACAGGGATCAGTTTCAACATTCAGTGACTCATCATCATCAGTAGCAGACTCTGAATCAGTGCTGGTGAACAGGGATCAGTTTCAACATTCAGTGACTCATCATCATCATCATCAGTAGCAGACTCTGAGTCAGTGCTGGTGAACAGGGATCAGTTTCAACATTCAGTGACTCATCATCATCAGTAGCAGACTGTGAGTCAGTGCTGGTGAACAGGGATCAGTTTCAACATTCAGTGTCTCATCATCATCAGTAGCAGACTCTGAGTCAGTGCTGGTGAACAGGGATCAGTTTCAACATTCAGTGACTCATCATCAGTAGCAGCAGCAATAGCAGCAGCAGCAGACTCCGAATCAGTGCTGGTGAACAGGGATCAGTTTCACCATTCAGTGTCATCATCATCATCATCAGTAGCAGACTGTGAGTCAGTGCTGGTGAACAGGGATCAGTTTCACCATTCAGTGTCATCATCATCATCAGTAGCAGACTCTGAGTCAGTGCTGGTGAACAGGGATCAGTTTCACCATTCAGTGACTCATCATCATCAGTAGCAGACTCTGAGTCAGTGCTGGTGAACAGGGATCAGTTTCAACATTCAGTGACTCATCATCATCAGCTGCAGACTCTGAATCAGTGCTGGTGAACAGGGATCAGTTTCAACATTCAGTGACTCATCATCATCAGCTGCAGACTCTGAATCAGTGCTGGTGAACAGGGATCAGTTTCAACATTCAGTGGCTCATCATCATCTTCAGCAGCAGACTCTGAGTCAGTGCTGGTGAACAGGGATCAGTTTCAACATTCAGTGACTCATCATCATCATCAGTAGCAGACTGTGAGTCAGTGATGGTGAACAGGGATCAGTTTCACCATTCAGTGACTCATCATCATCATCAGTAGCAGACTCTGAATCAGTGCTGGTGAACAGGGATCAGTTTCACCATTCAGTGACTCATCATCATCAGTAGCAGACTGTGAGTCAGTGCTGGTGAACAGGGATCAGTTTCAACATTCAGTGACTCATCATCATCATCAGTAGCAGACTCTTGAGTCAGTGCTGGTGAACGGGGATCAATTTCAACATTCAGTGTCTCATCATCATCAGTAGCAGCAGATTCTGAGTCAGTGCTGGTGAACAGGGATCAGTTTCACCATTCAGTGACTCATCATCATCAGTAGCAGACTCTGAGTCAGTGCTGGTGAACAGGGATCAGTTTCAACATTCAGTGACTCATCATCATCATCAGTAGCAGACTCTGAATCAGTGCTGGTGAACAGGGATCAGTTTCAACATTCAGTGACTCATCATCATCATCAGTAGCAGACTCTGAGTCAGTGCTGGTGAACAGGGATCAGTTTCAACATTCAGTGACTCATCATCAGTAGCAGACTCTGAATCAGTGATGGTGAGCAGGGATCAGTTTCAACATTCAGTGACTCATCAGCAGCAGGGGCAGACTCTGAGTCAGTGCTGGTGAACAGGGATCAGTTTCAACATTCAGTGACTCATCATCATCATCAGTAGCAGACTCTGAGTCAGTGCTGGTGAAAAGGGATCAGTTTCAACATTCAGTGACTCATCATCATCAGTAGCAGGCTCTGAGTCAGTGCTGGTGAACAGGGATCAGTTTCAACATCCAGTGACTCATCATCATCAGTAGCAGACTCTGAATCAGTGCTGGTGAACAGGGATCAGTTTCAACATTCAGTGTCTCATCATCATCAGTAGCAGACTCTGAGTCGGTGCTGGTGAACAGGGATCAGTTTCAACATTCAGTGACTCATCATCATCAGCTGCAGACTCTGAATCAGTGCTGGTGAACAGGGATCAGTTTCAACATTCAGTGACTCATCATCATCAGCTGCAGACTCTGAATCAGTGCTGGTGAACAGGGATCAGTTTCAACATTCAGTGACTCATCATCATCATCAGCAGCAGACTCTGAGTCAGTGCTGGTGAACAGGGATCAGTTTCAACATTCAGTGTCTCATCATCATCAGTAGCAGACTCTGAGTCAGTGCTGGTGAACAGGGATCAGTTTCAACATTCAGTGACTCATCATCATCATCAGTAGCAGACTCTGAATCAGTGCTGGTGAACAGGGATCAGTTTCAACATTCAGTGACTCATCATCATCATCAGTAGCAGACTCTGAGTCAGTGCTGGTGAACAGGGATCAGTTTCAACATTCAGTGACTCATCATCAGTAGCAGACTCTGAATCAGTGATGGTGAGCAGGGATCAGTTTCAACATTCAGTGACTCATCAGCAGCAGGGGCAGACTCTGAGTCAGTGCTGGTGAACAGGGATCAGTTTCAACATTCAGTGACTCATCATCATCATCAGTAGCAGACTCTGAGTCAGTGCTGGTGAAAAGGGATCAGTTTCAACATTCAGTGACTCATCATCATCAGTAGCAGGCTCTGAGTCAGTGCTGGTGAACAGGGATCAGTTTCAACATCCAGTGACTCATCATCATCAGTAGCAGACTCTGAATCAGTGCTGGTGAACAGGGATCAGTTTCAACATTCAGTGTCTCATCATCATCAGTAGCAGACTCTGAGTCGGTGCTGGTGAACAGGGATCAGTTTCAACATTCAGTGACTCATCATCATCAGCTGCAGACTCTGAATCAGTGCTGGTGAACAGGGATCAGTTTCAACATTCAGTGACTCATCATCATCAGCTGCAGACTCTGAATCAGTGCTGGTGAACAGGGATCAGTTTCAACATTCAGTGACTCATCATCATCATCAGCAGCAGACTCTGAGTCAGTGCTGGTGAACAGGGATCAGTTTCAACATTCAGTGTCTCATCATCATCAGTAGCAGACTCTGAGTCAGTGATGGTGAACAGGGATCAGTTTCACCATTCAGTGACTCATCATCATCATCATCAGTAGCAGACTCTGAATCAGTGCTGGTGAACAGGGATCAGTTTCACCATTCAGTGACTCATCATCATCAGTAGCAGACTCTGAGTCAGTGCTGGTGAACAGGGATCAGTTTCAACTTTCAGTGACTCATCATCAGTAGCAGACTCTGAATCAGTGATGGTGAGCAGGGATCAGTTTCAACATTCAGTGACTCATCAGCAGCAGGGGCAGACTCTGAGTCAGTGCTGGTGAACAGGGATCAGTTTCAACATTCAGTGACTCATCATCATCATCAGTAGCAGACTCTGAGTCAGTGCTGGTAAAAAGGGATCAGTTTCAACATTCAGTGACTCATCATCATCAGTAGCAGACTCTGAGTCAGTGCTGGTGAACAGGGATCAGTTTCAACATCCAGTGCCTCATCATCATCATCAGTAGCAGACTCTGAATCAGTGCTGGTGAACAGGGATGAGTTTAAACATTCAGTGTCTCATCATCATCAGTAGCAGCAGACTGTGAGTCAGTGATGGTGAGCAGGGATCAGTTTCACCATTCAGTGTCTCATCATCATCAGTAGCAGACTCTGAGTCAGTGCTGGTGAACAGGGATCAGTTTCAACATTCACTGACTCATCATCATCATCAGTAGCAGACGCTGAGTCAGTGCTGGTGAACAGGGATCAGTTTCAACATTCACTGTCTCATCATCATCAGTAGCAGACTCTGAGTCAGTGCTGGTGAACAGGGATCAGTTTCAACATTCAGTGACTCATCATCATCATCATCAGTAGCAGACTCTGAATCAGTGCTGGTGAACAGGGATCAGTTTCAACATTCAGTGACTCATCATCATCAGCTGCAGACTCTGAGTCAGTGCTGGTGAACAGGGATCAGTTTCAACATTCAGTGACTCATCATCATCAGTAGCAGACTCTGAGTCAGTGCTGGTGAACAGGGATCAGTTTCACCATTCACTGTCTCATCATCATCATCAGTAGCAGACTCTGAGTCAGTGCTGGTGAACAGGGATCAGTTTCAACATTCATTGACTCATCATCATCATCAGTAGCAGACTCTGAGTCAGTGCTGGTGGACAGGGATCAGTTTCAACATTCAGTGTCTCATCATCATCAGTAGCAGGGTCAGACTCTTGAGTCAGTGCTGGTGAACAGGGATCAGTTTCAACATTCACTGTCTCATCATCATCAGTAGCAGGGTCAGACTCTTGAGTCAGTGCTGGTGAACAGGGATCAGTTTCAACATTCAGTGACTCATCATCATCATGAGTAGCAGACTCTTGAATCAGTGCTGGTGAACAGGGATCAGTTTCAACATTCAGTGACTCATCATCATCATGAGTAGCAGACTGTGAGTCAGTGCTGGTGAACAGGGATGAGTTTCAACATTCAGTGACTCATCATCATCAGTAGCAGACTGTGAGTCAGTGCTGGTGAACAGGGATCAGTTTCAACATTCAGTGACTCATCATCATCATCAGTAGCAGACTCTGAGTCAGTGCTGGTGAACAGGGATCAGTTTCAACATCCAGTGGCTCATCAGCAGCTGCTGCAGACTCTGAATCAGTGCTGTTGAACAGGGATCAGTTTCACCATTCAGTGTCTCATCATCATCATCAGTAGCAGACTCTGAGTCAGTGCTGGTGAACAGGGATCAGTTTCAACATTCAGTGACTCATCAGTAGCAGACTCTGAGTCAGTGCTGGTGAACAGGGATCAGTTTCAACATTCAGTGACTCATCATCATCATCAGTAGCAGACTATGAGTCAGTGCTGGTGAACAGGGATCAATTTCAACATCCAGTGGCTCATCATCATCATCAGTAGCAGACTCTGAGTCAGTGCTGGTGAACAGGGATCAGTTTCAACATTCAGTGACTCATCATCATCATCAGTAGCAGACTCTGAGTCAGTGCTGGTGAACAGGGATCAGTTTCAACATTCAGTGACTCATCATCATCATCATCATCAGTAGCAGACTATGAGTCAGTGCTGGTGAACAGGGATCAGTTTCAACATTCAGTGTCTCATCATCATCAGTAGCAGACTCTGAGTCAGTGCTGGTGAACAGGGATCAGTTTCAACATCCAGTGGCTCATCAGCAGCAGCAGCAGACTCTGAGTCAGTGCTGGTGAACAGGGATCAGTTTCAACATTCAGTGACTCATCATCATCATCAGTAGCAGACTCTGAGTCAGTGCTGGTGAACAGGGATCAGTTTCAACATTCACTGTCTCATCATCATCAGCAGCAGACTCTGAGTCAGTGCTGGTGAACAGGGATCAGTTTCAACATCCAGTGGCTCATCAGCAGCAGCAGCTTCGAACCCGCCCGACACTCCGGTTTGATTATCGTCCACGGCCAACGCCGGTGAGCATATCTCCACTGGTCCTGGACCCCTCCCCTAGGTTGACTCGGCCTCAAATGAGTTAGCCGGTTGCAGCGGCGGCGTAGCGAACACCGCTGGCACCGGGGGAGAGACAAAGGCGGCCGGGCGTGGCGCCGCTGGCCACCCACCCCCTCGTGTGCCGTGCCGGGGGCCTTCATAGGCGCTGCTCCTGCCCCTACAGTCTGTGACAGGCTACACGGCGTGGGATTTTTGTCCGTGCTGTGTACACGTTTACGCACGGCGGCTATCCACTTGGCCGAGGTATCATTTGTGATGGTGGCCAGATTACCGCTGAGTCTCAACAAAGAGACACCACCACAACCACTACACACACCACCACCACTACTACACACACACCACCACTACTACTACACACACACCACCACCACTACTACTACACACACACCACCACCACTACTACACACACACCACCACCACCACTACTACACACACACCACCACCACTACTACTACACACACACCACCACCACTACTACACACACACCACCACCACCACTACTACACACACACCACCACCACTACTACACACACACACACCACCACCACTACTACACACCACCACCACCACCACTACTACACACACACCACCACCACCACCACTACTACACACACCACCACCACCACTACACACACACCACCACCACTACTACACACACACCACCACCACTACTACACACACACCACCACCACTACTACACACACACCACCACCACTACTACACACACACCACCACCACTACTACACACACACCACCACCACTACTACACACACACCACCACCACTACTACACACACACCACCACCACTACTACACACACACCACCACTACACACACCACCACCACCACTACTACACACACACCACCACCACTACTACACACACACCACCACCACTACTACACACACACCACCACTACTACACACACACCACCACCACCACTACTACACACACACCACCACCACTACTACACACACACCACCACTACACACACACCACCACCACCACTACACACACACCACCACTACACACCCACCACCACTACACACACACCACCACCACCACTACACACACACCACCACCACTACTACACACCACCACCACTACTACACACACCACCACCACCACTACTACACACACACCACCACCACTACTACACACACACCACCACCACTACTACACACACACCACCACCACTACTACACACACAGCACCACTACTACACACACACCACCACCACCACTACTACACACACACCACCACCACTACTACACACACACCACCACCACTACTACACACACACCACCACCACTACTACACACACACCACCACCACTACTACACACACACCACCACCACTACTACTACACACAGCAGTAGCTCTGTCTGGGGTCCTTACACCCGGTAACACGTTAAAAACACGCGTTCAGTTAAATAGTTTAGTTTAGTAAATGAAGCCCCTCAGCACCGGGGAAGACAAAGGCGGCCGGGCGTGGTGGCGGTGGTGGTGGTGCTCACCCACCCCCTCTGCGTGTGTAGCCACAGTGGCCGGTAGCCTTCATAGGCGCTGCTGCTGCTGCTTACAACACTTGCCCCCTACGGCACAGAACGGAAGGCTACCTGGGGGCGCTTTGCCTCCGCAGGAATGGCCCGTCAGAGGAAGCGCTGTCACAAGCCGTCGCTATCTCCCTGGAGCAGACATCTCCTGTTTGTTACCCACGCACTGCCGTGCACACGCGGAGAAAGATCCCCTGCACCCACCCACTCACTCGCACACTCACTCACACACTCATTCACTCACTCACTCACTCGCCCACTCACACACCCACTCGCACACTCATTCACTCACTCACACACTCACACACACACCCACTCACACACCCACTCACACACTCACTCAGACACTCACACACACACCCACTCACACACTCACTCAGACACTCACACACACACTCACTCAGACACTCACATACACTCACACACCCACTCACACACTCACTCAGACACTCACTCACACACTCACTCACACACACACTCACACACCAACTCACACACCCACTCGCACACTCATTCACTCACTCACACACACACCCACTCACACACCCACTCACACACACTCACACACACTCACACACTCACACACCCACTCACCCACCCACTCACCCACTCACACACACACTCACACGCCCACCCACTCACTCACTCGCCCACTCACACACCCACTCACACACACACTCACACACCCACTCACACACCCACTCACCCACCCACTCACCCACTCACACACTCACTCACTCAGACACTCACACACACACTCACTCGCACACTCACTCGCCCACTCACACACCCACTCACTCGCTTACACACACACACCCACCCACTCGCACACACACCCACTCACACACCCACTCACACACACACCCACTCACTCACACACCCACTCACTCACACACCCACTCACTCGCCCACTCGCACACACACCCACTCGCACTCACACCCACTCACACACCCACTCACTCGCCCACTCACACACCCACTCACACACCCACTCACACACCCACTCACACACCCACTCACTTACACACCCACTCGCTCACACACCCACTCGCACATCCACTTGCACACCCACTCACACACACGCCCACCCACTCACTCACTCGCCCACTCACCTACTCACTCACTCACACGCCCACTCACACACCCACTCGCACACCCACTCACTCACACACCCACTCACTCACACACCCACTTGCACACCCACTCACTCACACACCCACTCACTCACACACCCACTCGCACACCCACTCACACACACACCCACTCACACACACACCCATTCACTCACACACACACCCACCCACTCACACACATACCCACTCACACACCCATTCACTCACACACCCACCCACTCGCACACCCACTCGCACACCCACTCACACACACACCCACTCACACACACATCCACTCACACACATGCCCACCCACCCACTCACACACACACCCACTCACACACCCATTCACTCACACACCCACTCACTCACTCACTCGCCCACTCACTCACACACTCACCCACCCACCCACCCACTCACTCACACACTCACCCACCCACTCACCCACTCACTCACCCACCCACCCACTCACCCACACACCGCCACATCGTAGCCACCTGACAGATCTGTTGGGGCAAGTGTCGCCAGCGAGCAACTCCGGTGGAGGCCCGGCACTGTGGCACACACAGAGTGGGGCCCGGGTGGCCAGCACCGCTCCCCCCCCCTCCCCCCCCCCCCCCGGTCAACCCCCGCTCAACCCCCCCCCCCGCTCCTCGCTCTGCAGAGCTGGGGGGGGGTAGAGAAATTCAAACGCCGCACGGGGAAAGTGGAGACGCCCCTCCCAGTCGGGGATCGAACCCAGGCCTCCTTATTGCTGCGAAGAGCCAACGTCACCACACATCCCCCACACACCCCCCCCCCCCACACACCCACCCCCACACACCCCCCACACACACCCCCCACACACACCCCCCAATAATATAGATTAATTATTTAACTTAGATCCTGCTAGAACCCCCCCCTGCCCCCAAAGTCTCTCCGCCAGGATGTCAACTCCGGCCCTGTCACCACTCGGGAATGTCTCCTCCCTTTGCTTGGGAGTGTCCGCCACGGGGTTCACGGTGGCCGTGTGGGAGACGCTGAGACCCTGGGGTCAGGGTTCAAGCCCTGGGTCTGGGTGTCTCTCTCTCTCTCTCAGGGGGTTCACGGTGGCCGTGTGGGAGACGCTGAGACCCTGGGGTCAGGGTTCAAGCCATGGATCTGGGTGTCTCTCTCTCTCTCAGGGGGTTCACGGTGGCCGTGTGGGAGACGCTGAGACCCTGGGGTCAGGGTTCAAGCCCTGGGTCTGGGTGTCTCTCTCTCAGGGGGTTCACGGTGGCCGTGTGGGAGACGCTGAGACCCTGGGGTCAGGGTTCAAGCCCTGGGTCTGGGTGTCTCTCTCTCAGGGGGTTCACGGTGGCCGTGTGGGAGACGCTGAGACCCTGGGGTCAGGGTTCAAGCCCTGGGTCTGGGTGTCTCTCTCTCAGGGGGTTCACGGTGGCCGTGTGGGAGACGCTGAGACCCTGGGTTCAGGGTTCAAGCCCTGGGTCTGGGTGTCTCTCTCTCTCAGGGGGTTCACAGTGGCCGTGTGGGAGACGCTGAGACCCTGGGGTCAGGGTTCAAGCCCTGGGTCTGGGTGTCTCTCTCTCTCTCTCTCAGGGGGTTCACAGTGGCTGTGTGGGAGACGCTGAGACCCTGGGTTCAGGGTTCAAGCCCTGGGTCTGGGTGTCTCTCTCTCTCTCAGGGGGTTCACGGTGGCCGTGTGGGAGATGCTGAGACCCTGGGGTCAGGGTTCAAGCCCTGGGTCTGGGTGTCTCTCTCTCTCTCAGGGGGTTCACGATGGCCGTGTGGGAGACGCTGAGACCCTGGGGTCAGGGTTAAAGCCCTGGGTCTGGGTGTCTCTCTCTCAGGGGGTTCACAGTGGCCGTGTGGGAGATGCTGAGACCCTGGGTTCAGGGTTCAAGCCCTGGGTCTGGGTGTCTCTCTCTCAGGGGGTTCACAGTGGCCGTGTGGGAGACGCTGAGACCCTGGGTTCAGGTTTCAAGCCCTGGGTCTGGGTGTCTCTCTCTCTCTCAGGGAGTTCACAGTGGCCGTGTTGGAGACGCTGAGACCCTGGGGTCAGGGTTCAAGCCCTGGGTCTGGGTGTCTCTCTCAGGGGGTTCACAGTGGCCGTGTGGGAGACACTGATACCCTGTGGTCAGGGTTCAAGCCCTGAGTCTGGGTGTGTCTCTCTCTCAGGGGGTTCACAGTGGCCGTGTGGGAGACGCTGAGACCCTGGGTTCAGGGTTCAAGCCCTGGGTCTGGGTGTCTCTCTCTCAGGGGGTTCACAGTGGCCGTGTGGGAGACGCTGAGACCCTGGTGTCAGGGTTCAAGCCCTGGGTCTGGGTGTCTCTCTCTCTCAGGGGGTTCACAGTGGCCGTGTGGGAGACGCTGATACCCTGGTGTCAGGGTTCAAGCCCTGGGTCTGGGTGTCTCTCTCAGGGGGTTCACAGTGGCCGTGTGGGAGACGCTGAGACCCTGGGGTCAGGGTTCAAGCTCTGGGTCTGGGTGTCTCTCTCTCTCTCTCAGGGGGTTCACAGTGGCTGTGTGGGAGACGCTGAGACCCTGGGGTCAGGGTTCAAGCCCTGGGTCTGGGTGTCTCTCTCTCTCTCAGGGGGTTCACGGTGGCCGTGTGGGAGATGCTGAGACCCTGGGGTCAGGGTTCAAGCCCTGGGTCTGGGTGTCTCTCTCTCTCTCAGGGGGTTCACGATGGCCGTGTGGGAGACGCTGAGACCCTGGGGTCAGGGTTAAAGCCCTGGGTCTGGGTGTCTCTCTCTCTCTCTCAGGGGGTTCACAGTGGCCGTGTGGGAGATGCTGAGACCCTGGGTTCAGGGTTCAAGCCCTGGGTCTGGGTGTCTCTCTCTCAGGGGGTTCACAGTGGCCGTGTGGGAGACGCTGAGACCCTGGGTTCAGGTTTCAAGCCCTGGGTCTGGGTGTCTCTCTCTCTCTCAGGGAGTTCACAGTGGCCGTGTTGGAGACGCTGAGACCCTGGGGTCAGGGTTCAAGCCCTGGGTCTGGGTGTCTCTCTCAGGGGGTTCACAGTGGCCGTGTGGGAGACACTGATACCCTGTGGTCAGGGTTCAAGCCCTGAGTCTGGGTGTCTCTCTCTCTCAGGGGGTTCACAGTGGCCGTGTGGGAGACGCTGAGACCCTGGGTTCAGGGTTCAAGCCCTGGGTCTGGGTGTCTCTCTCTCAGGGGGTTCACAGTGGCCGTGTGGGAGACGCTGAGACCCTGGGTTCAGGGTTCAAGCCCTGGGTCTGGGTGTCTCTCTCTCTCAGGGGGTTCACAGTGGCCGTGTGGGAGACGCTGAGACCCTGGGGTCAGGGTTCAAGCCCTGGATCTGGGTGTCTCTCTCTCAGGGGGTTCACAGTGGCCGTGTGGGAGACGCTGAGACCCTAGGTTTATTTTTCGGAGTCTAGGTTTATTCTCGGAGTCTTCCTCTCGCCTAGCCCCCTGAGTCCGAGTCCGTGCCCGCTCCCCCGTGCCATCGCGTGCGTGCAGGACTTCCGCGAAGACCTGGAGTCCCTGATCGAGGAGCGGACTCGTTCGGGCCAGGACCCCTCGGGCCTCCTGGCCCTGCAGCAAGTCGCAGACTTCATGGTGGGGGGAGTCGCCTTGGGGGGGGCTCACGGATTCCACGCCGGTACGTTGGGGGGTGGAGGGTGTGGGAGAATCAGAGACTCACTCTGAGACTCACTCAGAGACTCACTCACTCAGAGACTCACTCACTCAGAGACTCACTCACTCGGCGACTCACTCAGAGACTCACTCACTCAGAGACTCACTCAGAGACTCACTCAGAGACTCACTCACTCGGACTCACTCAGAGGCTCACTCAGAGACTCACTCAGAGACTCACTCAGAGACTCACTCAGAGACTCACTCACTCAGAGACTCACTCACTCAGAGACGCACTCACTCTGAGACTCACTCACTCAAGAGACTCACTCACTCAGAGACTCACTCACTCGGCGACTTACTCTGAGACTCACTCACTCAGAGACTCACTCAGAGACTCACTCACTCGGACTCACTCAGAGACTCACTCAGAGACTCACTCACTCAGAGACTCACTCAGAGACTCACTCACTCAGAGACTCACTCTGAGACTCACTCACTCGGACTCACTCAGAGACTCACTCAGAGACTCACTCACTCAAGAGACTCACTCAGAGACTCACTCACTCAAGAGACTCACTCAGAGACTCACTCAGAGACTCACTCACTCAGACTCACTCAGAGACTCACTCAGAGACTCACTCAGAGACTCACTCACTCAGAGACTCACTCTGAGACTCACTCACTCAGAGACTCACTCAGAGACTCACTCACTCGGACTCACTCAGAGACTCACTCAGAGACTCACTCACTCAGAGACTCACTCAGAGACTCACTCACTCAGAGACTCACTCTGAGACTCACTCACTCAGAGATTCACTCAGAGACTCACTCACTCGGACTCACTCAGAGACTCACTCGGACTCACTCTGAGACTCACTCGGACTCACTCTGAGACTCACTCACTCAGAGACTCACTCACTCAGGGACTCACTCAGAGACTCACTCGGACTCACTCACTCAGAGACTCACTCAGAGACTCACTCGGAGACTCACTCAGAGACTCACTCACTCGGACTCACTCTGAGACTCACTCGGACTCACTCTGAGACTCACTCGGACTCACTCTGAGACTCACTCACTCAGAGACTCACTCACTCGGACTCACTCAGAGACTCACTCGGACTCACTCTGAGACTCACTCACTCAGAGACTCACTCACTCAGAGACTCACTCAGAGACTCACTCGCTCAGAGACTCACTCAGAGACTCACTCGGAGACTCACTCAGAGACTCACTCACTCGGACTCTCTCTGAGACTCACTCGGACTCACTCTGAGACTCACTCGGACTCACTCTGAGACTCACTCGGACTCACTCAGAGACTCACTCTGAGACTCACTCACTCAGAGACTCACTCACTCGGACTCACTCAGAGACTCACTCGGACTCACTCTGAGACTCACTCACTCAGAGACTCACTCACTCAGAGACTCATTCAGAGACTCACTCAGAGACTCACTCGCTCAGAGACTCAATCACTCAGAGACTCACTCACTCCGAGACTTACTCACTCACTCAGAGACTTACTCACTCACTCAGAGACTCACTCACTCGCTCAGAGACTCAATCGCTCAGAGACTCACTCACTCAGAGACTCACTCACTCAGAGACTCACTCACTCGCTCAGAGACTCACTCACTCGCTCAGAGACTCACTCCGAGACTTACTCACTCAGAGACTCACTCACTCAGAGACTTACTCACTCACTCAGAGACTCACTCACTCAGAGACTCACTCACTCAGAGACTCACTCACTCGCTCAGAGACTCACTCACTCGCTCAGAGCCTTACTCCAAGACTCACTCGCTGAGTCTCTGAGTGAGCCTCACACACAACCTCGCTCTCACGGGCCCTTAACCGTACTGCTGCTTGCTAACAGCACTCTCTAACACCCCCACCCCCACCCCGTGGCCCCACCTCAGGCCCCTCAGGCCCCATCAACGACCTCCCTGTGGGCCTCCTGGCCGGCTACGCCAAGGGCGAGCGGCTGCTTCGCTGCAAGGTGGCGGCCTTCTACCGCCTCGCCGATCTCAATGGCTGGGGAGCATCGGCGCACACGAACCATGTGTCGGTGGGTGTCACAGCGCTAGAGATGGGGGTCACAGTGCTAGAGATGGGGGTCACAGTGCTAGAGATGGGGGTCACAGTGTTAGAGATGGGGGTCACAGCGCTAGAGATGGGGGTCACAGTGTTAGAGATGGGGGTCACAGTGCTAGAGATGGGGGTCACAGTGTTAGAGATGGGGGTCACAGTGCTAGAGATGGGGGTCACAGTGCTAGAGATGGGAGTCACAGTGTTAGAGATGGGGGTCACAGTGCTAGAGATGGGGGTCACAGTGCTAGAGATGGGGGTCACAGTGCTAGAGATGGGGGTCACAGTGCTAGAGATGGGTGTCACAGCACTAGAGATGGGGGTCACAGTGCTAGAGATGGGGGTCACAGTGCTAGAGATGGGGGTCACAGTGTTAGAGATGGGGGTCACAGCGCTAGAGATGGGGGTCACAGTGTTAGAGATGGGGGTTACAGCGTTAGAGATGGGGGTCACAATGTTAGAGATGAGGGTCACAGTGGTAGAGATGGGGGTCACAGCGCTAGAGATGGGGGTCACAGTGCTAGAGATGGGGGTCACAGTGCTAGAGATGGGGGTCACAGTGCTAGAGATGGGGGTCACAGCGCTAGAGATGGGGGTCACAGTGTTAGAGATGGGGGTCACAGCGTTAGAGATGGGGGTCACAGTGTTAGAGATGGGGGTCACAGCGCTAGAGATGGGGGTCACAGTGCTAGAGATGGGGGTCACAGTGCTAGAGATGGGTGTCACAGCGCTAGAGATAGGGGTCACAGCACTAGAGATGGGGGTCACAGTGTTAGAGATGGGGGTCACAGTGCTAGAGATGGGGGTCACAGTGCTAGAGATGGGAGTCACAGTGTTAGAGATGGGGGTCACAGTGCTAGAGATGGGGGTCACAGTGCTAGAGATGGGGGTCACAGTGCTAGAGATGGGGGTCACATTGCTAGAGATGGGTGTCACAGCGCTAGAGATGGGGGTCACAGTGCTAGAGATGGGGGTCACAGCGCTAGAGATGGGGGTCACAGTGCTAGAGATGGGGGTCACAGTGCTAGAGATGGGTGTCACAGTGCTAGAGATGGGGGTCACAGCGCTAGAGATGGGGGTCACAGTGTTAGAGATGGGGGTCACAGTGCTAGAGATGGGGGTCACAGCGTTAGAGATGGGGGTCACAGTGCTAGAGATGGGGGTCACAGCGCTAGAGATGGGGGTCACAGTGCTAGAGATGGGAGTCACAGTGTTAGAGATGGGGGTCACAGTGCTAGAGATGGGGGTCACAGTGCTAGAGATGGGGGTCACAGTGCTAGAGATGGGGGTCACAGTGCTAGAGATGGGTGTCACAGCGCTAGAGATGGGGGTCACAGTGCTAGAGATGGGGGTCACAGCGCTAGAGATGGGGGTCACAGTGCTAGAGATGGGGGTCACAGTGCTAGAGATGGGTGTCACAGTGCTAGAGATGGGGGTCACAGCGCTAGAGATGGGGGTCACAGTGTTAGAGATGGGGGTCACAGTGCTAGAGATGGGGGTCACAGCGTTAGAGATGGGGGTCACAGTGCTAGAGATGGGGGTCACAGCGCTAGAGATGGGGGTCACAGTGCTAGAGATGGGAGTCACAGTGTTAGAGATGGGGGTCACAGTGCTAGAGATGGGGGTCACAGTGCTAGAGATGGGGGTCACAGTGCTAGAGATGGGGGTCACAGTGCTAGAGATGGGTGTCACAGCGCTAGAGATGGGGGTCACAGTGCTAGAGATGGGGGTCACAGCGCTAGAGATGGGGGTCACAGTGCTAGAGATGGGGGTCACAGTGCTAGAGATGGGTGTCACAGCGCTAGAGATGGGGGTCACAGCGCTAGAGATGGGGGTCACAGTGCTAGAGATGTGGGTCACAGTGCTAGAGATGGGGGTCACAGTGCTAGAGATGGGGGTCACAGTGCTAGAGATGGGGGTCACAGTGCTAGAGATGGGGGTCACAGTGGTAGAGATGGGGGTCACAGTGCTAGAGATGGGGGTCACAGTGCTAGAGATGGGTGTCACAGCGCTAGAGATGGGGGTCACAGCGCTAGAGATGGGGGTCACAGTGCTAGAGATGGGGGTCACAGTGCTAGAGATGTGGGTCACAGTGCTAGAGATGGGGGTCACAGTGCTAGAGATGGGGGTCACAGTGTTAGAGATGGGGGTCACAGCGCTAGAGATGGGGGTCACAGTGTTAGAGATGGGGGTCACAGCGTTAGAGATGGGGGTCACAGTGTTAGAGATGGGGGTCACAGTGCTAGAGATGGGGGTCACAGTGTTAGAGATGGGGGTGTCACAGCGCTAGAGATGGGGGTCACAGTGCTAGAGATGGGGGTCACAGTGTTAGAGATGGGGGTCACAGTGCTAGAGATGGGGGTCACAGTGTTAGAGATGGGGGGTCACAGTGTTAGAGATGGGGGTCACAGTGCTAGAGATGGGGGTCACAGTGCTAGAGATGGGGGTCACAGTGTTAGAGATGGGGGTCACAGTGCTAGAGATGTGGGTCACAGTGCTTGAGATGGGGGTCACAGCGCTAGAGATGGGGGTCACAGCGCTAGAGATGGGTGTCACAGTGTTAGAGATGGGGGTCACAGTGCTAGAGATGGGGGTCACAGTGCTAGAGATGGGGGTCACAGTGGTAGAGATGGGGGTCACAGTGCTTGAGATGGGGGTCACAGTGTTAGAGATGGGGGTCACAGCGCTAGAGATGGGGGTCACAGTGTTAGAGATGGGGGTCACAGCGTTAGAGATGGGGGTCACAGTGTTAGAGATGGGGGTCACAGTGCTAGAGATGGGGGTCACAATGTTAGAGATGGGGGTGTCACAGCGCTAGAGATGGGGGTCACAGTGCTAGAGATGGGGGTCACAGTGTTAGAGATGGGGGTCACAGTGCTAGAGATGGGGGTCACAGTGTTAGAGATGGGGGGTCACAGTGTTAGAGATGGGGGTCACAGTGCTAGAGATGGGGGTCACAGTGCTAGAGATGGGGGTCACAGTGTTAGAGATGGGGGTCACAGTGCTAGAGATGTGGGTCACAGTGCTAGAGATGGGGGTCACAGCGCTAGAGATGGGGGTCACAGCGCTAGAGTTGGGTGTCACAGTGTTAGAGATGGGGGTCACAGTGCTAGAGATGGGGGTCACAGTGCTAGAGATGGGGGTCACAGTGGTAGAGATGGGGGTCACAGTGCTAGAGATGGGGGTCACAGTGCTAGAGATGGGGTCACAGGGCTAGAGATGGGGGTCACAGCACTAGAGATGGGGGTCACAGTGTTAGAGATGGGGGTCACAGTGCTAGAGATGGGGGGGGTCACAGTGTTAGAGATGGGGGTCACAGTGGTAGAGATGGTCACAGTGGTAGAGATGGGGGTCACAGTGCTAGAGATGGGGGTCACAGTGTTAGAGATGGGGGTCACAGTGCTAGAGATGGGGGTCACAGTTCTAGAGATGGGGGTCACAGCGTTAGAGATGGGGGTCACAGCGCTAGAGATGGGGGGGTCACAGTGCTGGAGATGGGGGTCAGCGCTAGAGATGGGGGTCACAGTGTTAGAGATGGGGGTCACAGCGTTAGAGATGGGGGTCACAGTGCTAGAGATGGGGGTCACAGTGCTAGAGATGGGGGTCACAGTGCTAGAGATGGGGGTCACAGTGTTAGAGATGGGGGTCACAGTGCTAGAGATGGGGGTCACCGTGTTAGAGATGGGGGTCACAGTGCTAGAAATTGGGGTCACAGTGTTAGAGATTGGGGTCACAGTGCTAGAGATGGGGGTCACAGTGCTAGAGATGGGGGGGTCACAGTGTTAGAGATGGGGGTCACAGTGGTAGAGATGATCACAGTGGTAGAGATGGGGGTCACAGTGTTAGAGATGGGGGTCACAGTGCTAGAGATGGGGGTCACAGTGTTAGAGATGGGGGTCACAGTGCTAGAGATGGGGGTCACAGTGTTAGAGATGGGGGTCACAGTGCTAGAGATGGGGGTCACAGTTCTAGAGATGGGGGTCACAGTGTTAGAGATGGGGGTCACAGCGCTAGAGATGGGGGGGTCACAGTGCTGGAGATGGGGGTCACAGCGCTAGAGATGGGGGTCACAGTGTTAGAGATGGGGGTCACAGCGTTAGAGATGGGGGTCACAGTGTTAGAGATGGGGGTCACAGTGCTAGAGATGGGGGTCACAGTGCTAGAGATGGGGGTCACAGCGCTAGAGATGGGGGTCACAGCGCTAGAGATGGGTGTCACAGTGTTAGAGATGGGGGTCACAGTGCTAGAGATGGGGGTCACAGTGCTAGAGATGGGGGTCACAGTGGTAGAGATGGGGGTCACAGTGCTTGAGATGGGGGTCACAGTGTTAGAGATGGGGGTCACAGCGCTAGAGATGGGGGTCACAGTGTTAGAGATGGGGGTCACAGCGTTAGAGATGGGGGTCACAGTGTTAGAGATGGGGGTCACAGTGCTAGAGATGGGGGTCACAATGTTAGAGATGGGGGTGTCACAGCGCTAGAGATGGGGGTCACAGTGCTAGAGATGGGGGTCACAGTGTTAGAGATGGGGGTCACAGTGCTAGAGATGGGGGTCACAGTGTTAGAGATGGGGGGTCACAGTGTTAGAGATGGGGGTCACAGTGCTAGAGATGGGGGTCACAGTGCTAGAGATGGGGGTCACAGTGTTAGAGATGGGGGTCACAGTGCTAGAGATGTGGGTCACAGTGCTAGAGATGGGGGTCACAGCGCTAGAGATGGGGGTCACAGCGCTAGAGTTGGGTGTCACAGTGTTAGAGATGGGGGTCACAGTGCTAGAGATGGGGGTCACAGCACTAGAGATGGGGGTCACAGTGTTAGAGATGGGGGTCACAGTGCTAGAGATGGGGGGGGTCACAGTGTTAGAGATGGGGGTCACAGTGGTAGAGATGGTCACAGTGGTAGAGATGGGGGTCACAGTGTTAGAGATGGGGGTCACAGTGCTAGAGATGGGGGGGGTCACAGTGTTAGAGATGGGGGTCACAGTGGTAGAGATGGTCACAGTGGTAGAGATGGGGGTCACAGTGCTAGAGATGGGGGTCACAGTGTTAGAGATGGGGGTCACAGTGCTAGAGATGGGGGTCACAGTTCTAGAGATGGGGGTCACAGCGTTAGAGATGGGGGTCACAGCGCTAGAGATGGGGGGGTCACAGTGCTGGAGATGGGGGTCAGCGCTAGAGATGGGGGTCACAGTGTTAGAGATGGGGGTCACAGCGTTAGAGATGGGGGTCACAGTGCTAGAGATGGGGGTCACAGTGCTAGAGATGGGGGTCACAGTGCTAGAGATGGGGGTCACAGTGTTAGAGATGGGGGTCACAGTGCTAGAGATGGGGGTCACCGTGTTAGAGATGGGGGTCACAGTGCTAGAAATTGGGGTCACAGTGTTAGAGATTGGGGTCACAGTGCTAGAGATGGGGGTCACAGTGCTAGAGATGGGGGGGTCACAGTGTTAGAGATGGGGGTCACAGTGGTAGAGATGATCACAGTGGTAGAGATGGGGGTCACAGTGTTAGAGATGGGGGTCACAGTGCTAGAGATGGGGGTCACAGTGTTAGAGATGGGGGTCACAGTGCTAGAGATGGGGGTCACAGTGTTAGAGATGGGGGTCACAGTGCTAGAGATGGGGGTCACAGTTCTAGAGATGGGGGTCACAGTGTTAGAGATGGGGGTCACAGCGCTAGAGATGGGGGGGTCACAGTGCTGGAGATGGGGGTCACAGCGCTAGAGATGGGGGTCACAGTGTTAGAGATGGGGGTCACAGCGTTAGAGATGGGGGTCACAGTGTTAGAGATGGGGGTCACAGTGCTAGAGATGGGGGTCACAGTGCTAGAGATGGGGGTCACAGCGCTAGAGATGGGGGTCACAGCGCTAGAGATGGGTGTCACAGTGTTAGAGATGGGGGTCACAGTGCTAGAGATGGGGGTCACAGTGCTAGAGATGGGGGTCACAGTGGTAGAGATGGGGGTCACAGTGCTTGAGATGGGGGTCACAGTGTTAGAGATGGGGGTCACAGCGCTAGAGATGGGGGTCACAGTGTTAGAGATGGGGGTCACAGCGTTAGAGATGGGGGTCACAGTGTTAGAGATGGGGGTCACAGTGCTAGAGATGGGGGTCACAATGTTAGAGATGGGGGTGTCACAGCGCTAGAGATGGGGGTCACAGTGCTAGAGATGGGGGTCACAGTGTTAGAGATGGGGGTCACAGTGCTAGAGATGGGGGTCACAGTGTTAGAGATGGGGGGTCACAGTGTTAGAGATGGGGGTCACAGTGCTAGAGATGGGGGTCACAGTGCTAGAGATGGGGGTCACAGTGTTAGAGATGGGGGTCACAGTGCTAGAGATGTGGGTCACAGTGCTAGAGATGGGGGTCACAGCGCTAGAGATGGGGGTCACAGCGCTAGAGTTGGGTGTCACAGTGTTAGAGATGGGGGTCACAGTGCTAGAGATGGGGGTCACAGTGCTAGAGATGGGGGTCACAGTGGTAGAGATGGGGGTCACAGTGCTAGAGATGGGGGTCACAGTGCTAGAGATGGGGTCACAGGGCTAGAGATGGGGGTCACAGCACTAGAGATGGGGGTCACAGTGTTAGAGATGGGGGTCACAGTGCTAGAGATGGGGGGGGTCACAGTGTTAGAGATGGGGGTCACAGTGGTAGAGATGGTCACAGTGGTAGAGATGGGGGTCACAGTGCTAGAGATGGGGGTCACAGTGTTAGAGATGGGGGTCACAGTGCTAGAGATGGGGGTCACAGTGTTAGAGATGGGGGTCACAGTGCTAGAGATGGGGGTCACAGTTCTAGAGATGGGGGTCACAGCGTTAGAGATGGGGGTCACAGCGCTAGAGATGGGGGGGTCACAGTGCTGGAGATGGGGGTCAGCGCTAGAGATGGGGGTCACAGTGCTAGAGATGGGGGTCACAGTGTTAGAGATGGGGGTCACAGTGCTAGAGATGGGGGTCACAGTGTTAGAGATGGGGGTCACAGTGCTAGAAATTGGGGTCACAGTGTTAGAGATTGGGGTCACAGTGCTAGAGATGGGGGTCACAGTGCTAGAGATGGGGGGGTCACAGTGTTAGAGATGGGGGTCACAGTGGTAGAGATGATCACAGTGGTAGAGATGGGGGTCACAGTGTTAGAGATGGGGGTCACAGTGCTAGAGATGGGGGTCACAGTGTTAGAGATGGGGGTCACAGTGCTAGAGATGGGGGTCACAGTGTTAGAGATGGGGGTCACAGTGCTAGAGATGGGGGTCACAGTTCTAGAGATGGGGGTCACAGTGTTAGAGATGGGGGTCACAGCGCTAGAGATGGGGGGGTCACAGTGCTGGAGATGGGGGTCACAGCGCTAGAGATGGGGGTCACAGTGTTAGAGATGGGGGTCACAGCGTTAGAGATGGGGGTCACAGTGTTAGAGATGGGGGTCACAGTGCTAGAGATGGGGGTCACAGTGCTAGAGATGGGGGTCACAGCGCTAGAGATGGGGGTCACAGTGCTAGAGATGGGGGTCACAGCACTAGAGATGGGGGTCACAGCGCTAGAGATGGGGGGGTCACAGTGCTAGAGATGGGGGTCACAGTCTTATAGATGGGGGTCACAGTGCTAGAGATGGGGGGGTCACATTGTTAGAGATGGGGGTCACAGTGCTAGAGATGGGGGTCACAGTGTTAGAGATGGGGGTCACAGTGTTAGAGATGGGGGTCACAGTGCTAGAGATGGGGGTCACAGTGCTAGAGATGGGGGTCACAGCGCTAGAGATGGGGGTCACAGTGCTAGAGATGGGGGTCACAGTGGTAGAGATGGTCACAGTGGTAGAGATGGGGGTCACAGTGTTAGAGATGGGGGTCACAGTGCTTGAGATGGGGGTCACAGTGTTAGAGATGGGGGTCACAGTGGTAGAGATGGGGGTCACAGTGCTTGAGATGGGGGTCACAGTGTTAGAGATGGGGGTCACAGCGCTAGAGATGGGGGTCACAGTGTTAGAGATGGGGGTCACAGCGTTAGAGATGGGGGTCACAGTGTTAGAGATGGGGGTCACAGTGCTAGAGATGGGGGTCACAATGTTAGAGATGGGGGTGTCACAGCGCTAGAGATGGGGGTCACAGTGCTAGAGATGGGGGTCACAGTGTTAGAGATGGGGGTCACAGTGCTAGAGATGGGGGTCACAGTGTTAGAGATGGGGGGTCACAGTGTTAGAGATGGGGGTCACAGTGCTAGAGATGGGGGTCACAGTGCTAGAGATGGGGGTCACAGTGTTAGAGATGGGGGTCACAGTGCTAGAGATGTGGGTCACAGTGCTAGAGATGGGGGTCACAGCGCTAGAGATGGGGGTCACAGCGCTAGAGTTGGGTGTCACAGTGTTAGAGATGGGGGTCACAGTGCTAGAGATGGGGGTCACAGCACTAGAGATGGGGGTCACAGTGTTAGAGATGGGGGTCACAGTGCTAGAGATGGGGGGGGTCACAGTGTTAGAGATGGGGGTCACAGTGGTAGAGATGGTCACAGTGGTAGAGATGGGGGTCACAGTGTTAGAGATGGGGGTCACAGTGCTAGAGATGGGGGGGGTCACAGTGTTAGAGATGGGGGTCACAGTGGTAGAGATGGTCACAGTGGTAGAGATGGGGGTCACAGTGCTAGAGATGGGGGTCACAGTGTTAGAGATGGGGGTCACAGTGCTAGAGATGGGGGTCACAGTTCTAGAGATGGGGGTCACAGCGTTAGAGATGGGGGTCACAGCGCTAGAGATGGGGGGGTCACAGTGCTGGAGATGGGGGTCAGCGCTAGAGATGGGGGTCACAGTGTTAGAGATGGGGGTCACAGCGTTAGAGATGGGGGTCACAGTGCTAGAGATGGGGGTCACAGTGCTAGAGATGGGGGTCACAGTGCTAGAGATGGGGGTCACAGTGTTAGAGATGGGGGTCACAGTGCTAGAGATGGGGGTCACCGTGTTAGAGATGGGGGTCACAGTGCTAGAAATTGGGGTCACAGTGTTAGAGATTGGGGTCACAGTGCTAGAGATGGGGGTCACAGTGCTAGAGATGGGGGGGTCACAGTGTTAGAGATGGGGGTCACAGTGGTAGAGATGATCACAGTGGTAGAGATGGGGGTCACAGTGTTAGAGATGGGGGTCACAGTGCTAGAGATGGGGGTCACAGTGTTAGAGATGGGGGTCACAGTGCTAGAGATGGGGGTCACAGTGTTAGAGATGGGGGTCACAGTGCTAGAGATGGGGGTCACAGTTCTAGAGATGGGGGTCACAGTGTTAGAGATGGGGGTCACAGCGCTAGAGATGGGGGGGTCACAGTGCTGGAGATGGGGGTCACAGCGCTAGAGATGGGGGTCACAGTGTTAGAGATGGGGGTCACAGCGTTAGAGATGGGGGTCACAGTGTTAGAGATGGGGGTCACAGTGCTAGAGATGGGGGTCACAGTGCTAGAGATGGGGGTCACAGCGCTAGAGATGGGGGTCACAGCGCTAGAGATGGGTGTCACAGTGTTAGAGATGGGGGTCACAGTGCTAGAGATGGGGGTCACAGTGCTAGAGATGGGGGTCACAGTGGTAGAGATGGGGGTCACAGTGCTTGAGATGGGGGTCACAGTGTTAGAGATGGGGGTCACAGCGCTAGAGATGGGGGTCACAGTGTTAGAGATGGGGGTCACAGCGTTAGAGATGGGGGTCACAGTGTTAGAGATGGGGGTCACAGTGCTAGAGATGGGGGTCACAATGTTAGAGATGGGGGTGTCACAGCGCTAGAGATGGGGGTCACAGTGCTAGAGATGGGGGTCACAGTGTTAGAGATGGGGGTCACAGTGCTAGAGATGGGGGTCACAGTGTTAGAGATGGGGGGTCACAGTGTTAGAGATGGGGGTCACAGTGCTAGAGATGGGGGTCACAGTGCTAGAGATGGGGGTCACAGTGTTAGAGATGGGGGTCACAGTGCTAGAGATGTGGGTCACAGTGCTAGAGATGGGGGTCACAGCGCTAGAGATGGGGGTCACAGCGCTAGAGTTGGGTGTCACAGTGTTAGAGATGGGGGTCACAGTGCTAGAGATGGGGGTCACAGTGCTAGAGATGGGGGTCACAGTGGTAGAGATGGGGGTCACAGTGCTAGAGATGGGGGTCACAGTGCTAGAGATGGGGTCACAGGGCTAGAGATGGGGGTCACAGCACTAGAGATGGGGGTCACAGTGTTAGAGATGGGGGTCACAGTGCTAGAGATGGGGGGGGTCACAGTGTTAGAGATGGGGGTCACAGTGGTAGAGATGGTCACAGTGGTAGAGATGGGGGTCACAGTGCTAGAGATGGGGGTCACAGTGTTAGAGATGGGGGTCACAGTGCTAGAGATGGGGGTCACAGTGTTAGAGATGGGGGTCACAGTGCTAGAGATGGGGGTCACAGTTCTAGAGATGGGGGTCACAGCGTTAGAGATGGGGGTCACAGCGCTAGAGATGGGGGGGTCACAGTGCTGGAGATGGGGGTCAGCGCTAGAGATGGGGGTCACAGTGTTAGAGATGGGGGTCACAGCGTTAGAGATGGGGGTCACAGTGCTAGAGATGGGGGTCACAGTGCTAGAGATGGGGGTCACAGTGCTAGAGATGGGGGTCACAGTGTTAGAGATGGGGGTCACAGTGCTAGAGATGGGGGTCACAGTGTTAGAGATGGGGGTCACAGTGCTAGAAATTGGGGTCACAGTGTTAGAGATTGGGGTCACAGTGCTAGAGATGGGGGTCACAGTGCTAGAGATGGGGGGGTCACAGTGTTAGAGATGGGGGTCACAGTGGTAGAGATGATCACAGTGGTAGAGATGGGGGTCACAGTGTTAGAGATGGGGGTCACAGTGCTAGAGATGGGGGTCACAGTGTTAGAGATGGGGGTCACAGTGCTAGAGATGGGGGTCACAGTGTTAGAGATGGGGGTCACAGTGCTAGAGATGGGGGTCACAGTTCTAGAGATGGGGGTCACAGTGTTAGAGATGGGGGTCACAGCGCTAGAGATGGGGGGGTCACAGTGCTGGAGATGGGGGTCACAGCGCTAGAGATGGGGGTCACAGTGTTAGAGATGGGGGTCACAGCGTTAGAGATGGGGGTCACAGTGTTAGAGATGGGGGTCACAGTGCTAGAGATGGGGGTCACAGTGCTAGAGATGGGGGTCACAGCGCTAGAGATGGGGGTCACAGTGCTAGAGATGGGGGTCACAGCACTAGAGATGGGGGTCACAGCGCTAGAGATGGGGGGGTCACAGTGCTAGAGATGGGGGTCACAGTCTTATAGATGGGGGTCACAGTGCTAGAGATGGGGGGGTCACATTGTTAGAGATGGGGGTCACAGTGCTAGAGATGGGGGTCACAGTGTTAGAGATGGGGGTCACAGTGTTAGAGATGGGGGTCACAGTGCTAGAGATGGGGGTCACAGTGCTAGAGATGGGGGTCACAGCGCTAGAGATGGGGGTCACAGTGCTAGAGATGGGGGTCACAGTGGTAGAGATGGTCACAGTGGTAGAGATGGGGGTCACAGTGTTAGAGATGGGGGTCACAGTGCTAGAGATGGGGGTCACAGTGTTAGAGATGGGGGTCACAGTGCTAGAGATGGGGGTCACAGTGTTAGAGATGGGGGTCACAGTGCTAGAGATGGGGGTCACAGTTCTAGAGATGGGGGTCACAGTGTTAGAAATGGGGGTCACAGCGCTAGAGATGGGGGGGTCACAGTGCTGGAGATGGGGGTCACAGCGCTAGAGATGGGGGTCACAGTGTTAGAGATGGGGGTCACAGCGTTAGAGATGGGGGTCACAGTGTTAGAGATGGGGGTCACAGTGCTAGAGATGGGGGTCACAGTGCTAGAGATGGGGGTCACAGCACTAGAGATGGGGGTCACAGTGCTAGAGATGGGGGTCACAGCACTAGAGATGGGGGTCACAGCGCTAGAGATGGGGGGGTCACAGTGCTAGAGATGGGGGTCACAGTGTTAGAGATGGGGGTCACAGTGCTAGAGATGGGGGGGTCACATTGTTAGAGATGGGGGTCACAGTGCTAGAGATGGGGGTCACAGTGTTAGAGATGGGGGTCACAGTGTTAGAGATGGGGGTCACAGTGCTAGAGATGGGGGTCACAGTGCTAGAGATGGGGGTCACAGCGCTAGAGATGGGGGTCACAGTGCTAGAGATGGGGGTCACAGTGCTAGAGATGGGGGGGTCAGCGCTAGAGATGGGGGTCACAGTGCTAGAGATGGGGGTCACAGTTTTAGAGATGGGGGTCACAGTGCTAGAGATGGGGGTCACAGTGTTAGAGATGGGGGTCACAGCACTAGAGATGGGGGTCACAGCGCTAGAGATGGGGGGGTCACAGTGCTAGAGATGGGGGTCACAGCGCTAGAGATGGGGGTCACAGTGTTAGAGATGGGGGTCACAGCGTTAGAGATGGGGGTCACAGTGTTAGAGATGGGGGTCACAGTGCTAGAGATGGGGGTCACAGTGTTAGAGATGGGGGTCACAGTGTTAGAAATGGGGGTCACAGTGCTAGAGATGGGGGTCACAGTGTTAGAGATGGGGGTCACAGCACTAGAGATGGGGGTCACAGCGCTAGAGATGGGGGGGTCACAGTGCTAGAGATGGGGGTCACAGCGCTAGAGATGGGGGTCACAGTGTTAGAGATGGGGTTCACAGCGTTAGAGATGGGGGTCACAGTGTTAGAGATGGGGGTCACAGTGCTAGAGATGGGGGTCACAGTGCTAGAGATGGGGGTCAGCGCTAGAGATGGGGGTCACAGCACTAGAGATGGGGGGGGTCACAGTGGTAGAGATGGGGGAGTCACAGTGTTAGAAATGGGGGTCACAGTGCTAGAGATGGGGGTCACAGTGTTAGAGATGGGGGTCACAGCACTAGAGATGGGGGTCACAGCGCTAGAGATGGGGGGGTCACAGTGCTAGAGATGGGGGTCACAGCGCTAGAGATGGGGGTCACAGTGTTAGAGATGGGGTTCACAGCGTTAGAGATGGGGGTCACAGTGTTAGAGATGGGGGTCACAGTGCTAGAGATGGGGGTCACAGTGCTAGAGATGGGGGTCAGCGCTAGAGATGGGGGTCACAGCACTAGAGATGGGGGGGTCACAGTGGTAGAGATGGGGGAGTCACAGTGCTAGAGATGGGTGTCACAGCGCTAGAGATGGGGGTCACAGTGTTAGAGATGGGGGTCACAGTGCTAGAGATGGGGGTCACAGTGCTAGAGATGGGGGTCACAGTGTTAGAGATGGGGGTCACAGTGTTAGAGATGGGGGTCACAGCGCTAGAGATATGGGTCACAGTGTTAGAGATGCGGGGGTCACAGTGCTAGAGATGGGGGTCACAGCGCTAGCGATGGGGGTCACAGTGTTAGAGATGGGGGTCACAGTGTTAGAGATGGGGGTCACAGCGCTAGAGATGCGGGTCACAGTGCTAGAGATGGGGGGGTCACAGTGGTAGAGATGGGGGTCACAGTGCTAGAGATGGGGGTCACAGTGCTAGAGATGGGGGTCACAGTGTTAGAGATGGGGGTCACAGTGCTAGAGATGGGGGGGTCACAGTGCTAGAGATGGGGGGGTCACAGTTCTAGAGATGGGGGTCACAGTGTTAGAGATGGGGGGGTCACAGTGCTAGAGATGGGGGTCACAGCGCTAGAGATGGGGGTCACAGCGCTAGAGATGGGGATCACAGTGTTAGAGATGGGGGTCACAGTGCTAGAGATGGGGGGGTCACAGTTCTAGAGATGGGGGTCACAGTGCTAGAGATGGGGGTCACAGTGCTAGAGATGGGGGTCACAGTGCTAGAGATGGGGGTCACAGTGCTAGAGATGGGGGGGTCACAGTGCTAGAGATGGGGGGGGGTCACAGTGCTAGAGATGGGGGGGTCACAGTGCTAGAGATGGGGGTCACAGTGCTAGAGATGGGGGGGGTCACAGTGCTAGAGATGGGGGGGTCACAGTTCTAGAGATGGGGGTCACAGTGTTAGAGATGGGGGGGTCACAGTGCTAGAGATGGGGGTCACAGCGCTAGAGATGGGGGTCACAGCGCTAGAGATGGGGATCACAGTGTTAGAGATGGGGGTCACAGTGCTAGAGATGGGGGGGTCACAGTTCTAGAGATGGGGGGGTCACAGTGCTAGAGATGGGGGGGTCACAGTGCTAGAGATGGGGGTCACAGTGCTAGAGATGGGGGTCACAGTGTTAGAGATGGGGGTCACAGTGTTAGAAATGGGGGGGTCACAGTGTTAGAGATGGGGGTCACAGTGGTAGAGATGATCACAGTGGTAGAGATGGGGGTCACAGTGTTAGAGATGGGGGTCACAGTGCTAGAGATGGGGGTCACAGTGTTAGAGATGGGGGTCACAGTGCTAGAGATGGGGGTCACAGTGTTAGAGATGGGGGTCACAGTGCTAGAGATGGGGGTCACAGTTCTAGAGATGGGGGTCACAGTGTTAGAGATGGGGGTCACAGCGCTAGAGATGGGGGGGTCACAGTGCTGGAGATGGGGGTCACAGCGCTAGAGATGGGGGTCACAGTGTTAGAGATGGGGGTCACAGCGTTAGAGATGGGGGTCACAGTGTTAGAGATGGGGGTCACAGTGCTAGAGATGGGGGTCACAGTGCTAGAGATGGGGGTCACAGCGCTAGAGATGGGGGTCACAGCGCTAGAGATGGGTGTCACAGTGTTAGAGATGGGGGTCACAGTGCTAGAGATGGGGGTCACAGTGCTAGAGATGGGGGTCACAGTGGTAGAGATGGGGGTCACAGTGCTTGAGATGGGGGTCACAGTGTTAGAGATGGGGGTCACAGCGCTAGAGATGGGGGTCACAGTGTTAGAGATGGGGGTCACAGCGTTAGAGATGGGGGTCACAGTGTTAGAGATGGGGGTCACAGTGCTAGAGATGGGGGTCACAATGTTAGAGATGGGGGTGTCACAGCGCTAGAGATGGGGGTCACAGTGCTAGAGATGGGGGTCACAGTGTTAGAGATGGGGGTCACAGTGCTAGAGATGGGGGTCACAGTGTTAGAGATGGGGGGTCACAGTGTTAGAGATGGGGGTCACAGTGCTAGAGATGGGGGTCACAGTGCTAGAGATGGGGGTCACAGTGTTAGAGATGGGGGTCACAGTGCTAGAGATGTGGGTCACAGTGCTAGAGATGGGGGTCACAGCGCTAGAGATGGGGGTCACAGCGCTAGAGTTGGGTGTCACAGTGTTAGAGATGGGGGTCACAGTGCTAGAGATGGGGGTCACAGTGCTAGAGATGGGGGTCACAGTGGTAGAGATGGGGGTCACAGTGCTAGAGATGGGGGTCACAGTGCTAGAGATGGGGTCACAGGGCTAGAGATGGGGGTCACAGCACTAGAGATGGGGGTCACAGTGTTAGAGATGGGGGTCACAGTGCTAGAGATGGGGGGGGTCACAGTGTTAGAGATGGGGGTCACAGTGGTAGAGATGGTCACAGTGGTAGAGATGGGGGTCACAGTGCTAGAGATGGGGGTCACAGTGTTAGAGATGGGGGTCACAGTGCTAGAGATGGGGGTCACAGTGTTAGAGATGGGGGTCACAGTGCTAGAGATGGGGGTCACAGTTCTAGAGATGGGGGTCACAGCGTTAGAGATGGGGGTCACAGCGCTAGAGATGGGGGGGTCACAGTGCTGGAGATGGGGGTCAGCGCTAGAGATGGGGGTCACAGTGTTAGAGATGGGGGTCACAGCGTTAGAGATGGGGGTCACAGTGCTAGAGATGGGGGTCACAGTGCTAGAGATGGGGGTCACAGTGCTAGAGATGGGGGTCACAGTGTTAGAGATGGGGGTCACAGTGCTAGAGATGGGGGTCACAGTGTTAGAGATGGGGGTCACAGTGCTAGAAATTGGGGTCACAGTGTTAGAGATTGGGGTCACAGTGCTAGAGATGGGGGTCACAGTGCTAGAGATGGGGGGGTCACAGTGTTAGAGATGGGGGTCACAGTGGTAGAGATGATCACAGTGGTAGAGATGGGGGTCACAGTGTTAGAGATGGGGGTCACAGTGCTAGAGATGGGGGTCACAGTGTTAGAGATGGGGGTCACAGTGCTAGAGATGGGGGTCACAGTGTTAGAGATGGGGGTCACAGTGCTAGAGATGGGGGTCACAGTTCTAGAGATGGGGGTCACAGTGTTAGAGATGGGGGTCACAGCGCTAGAGATGGGGGGGTCACAGTGCTGGAGATGGGGGTCACAGCGCTAGAGATGGGGGTCACAGTGTTAGAGATGGGGGTCACAGCGTTAGAGATGGGGGTCACAGTGTTAGAGATGGGGGTCACAGTGCTAGAGATGGGGGTCACAGTGCTAGAGATGGGGGTCACAGCGCTAGAGATGGGGGTCACAGTGCTAGAGATGGGGGTCACAGCACTAGAGATGGGGGTCACAGCGCTAGAGATGGGGGGGTCACAGTGCTAGAGATGGGGGTCACAGTCTTATAGATGGGGGTCACAGTGCTAGAGATGGGGGGGTCACATTGTTAGAGATGGGGGTCACAGTGCTAGAGATGGGGGTCACAGTGTTAGAGATGGGGGTCACAGTGTTAGAGATGGGGGTCACAGTGCTAGAGATGGGGGTCACAGTGCTAGAGATGGGGGTCACAGCGCTAGAGATGGGGGTCACAGTGCTAGAGATGGGGGTCACAGTGGTAGAGATGGTCACAGTGGTAGAGATGGGGGTCACAGTGTTAGAGATGGGGGTCACAGTGCTAGAGATGGGGGTCACAGTGTTAGAGATGGGGGTCACAGTGCTAGAGATGGGGGTCACAGTGTTAGAGATGGGGGTCACAGTGCTAGAGATGGGGGTCACAGTTCTAGAGATGGGGGTCACAGTGTTAGAAATGGGGGTCACAGCGCTAGAGATGGGGGGGTCACAGTGCTGGAGATGGGGGTCACAGCGCTAGAGATGGGGGTCACAGTGTTAGAGATGGGGGTCACAGCGTTAGAGATGGGGGTCACAGTGTTAGAGATGGGGGTCACAGTGCTAGAGATGGGGGTCACAGTGCTAGAGATGGGGGTCACAGCACTAGAGATGGGGGTCACAGTGCTAGAGATGGGGGTCACAGCACTAGAGATGGGGGTCACAGCGCTAGAGATGGGGGGGTCACAGTGCTAGAGATGGGGGTCACAGTGTTAGAGATGGGGGTCACAGTGCTAGAGATGGGGGGGTCACATTGTTAGAGATGGGGGTCACAGTGCTAGAGATGGGGGTCACAGTGTTAGAGATGGGGGTCACAGTGTTAGAGATGGGGGTCACAGTGCTAGAGATGGGGGTCACAGTGCTAGAGATGGGGGTCACAGCGCTAGAGATGGGGGTCACAGTGCTAGAGATGGGGGTCACAGTGCTAGAGATGGGGGGGTCAGCGCTAGAGATGGGGGTCACAGTGCTAGAGATGGGGGTCACAGTTTTAGAGATGGGGGTCACAGTGCTAGAGATGGGGGTCACAGTGTTAGAGATGGGGATCACAGCACTAGAGATGGGGGTCACAGCGCTAGAGATGGGGGGGTCACAGTGCTAGAGATGGGGGTCACAGCGCTAGAGATGGGGGTCACAGTGTTAGAGATGGGGGTCACAGCGTTAGAGATGGGGGTCACAGTGTTAGAGATGGGGGTCACAGTGCTAGAGATGGGGGTCACAGTGTTAGAGATGGGGGTCACAGTGTTAGAAATGGGGGTCACAGTGCTAGAGATGGGGGTCACAGTGTTAGAGATGGGGGTCACAGCACTAGAGATGGGGGTCACAGCGCTAGAGATGGGGGGGTCACAGTGCTAGAGATGGGGGTCACAGCGCTAGAGATGGGGGTCACAGTGTTAGAGATGGGGTTCACAGCGTTAGAGATGGGGGTCACAGTGTTAGAGATGGGGGTCACAGTGCTAGAGATGGGGGTCACAGTGCTAGAGATGGGGGTCAGCGCTAGAGATGGGGGTCACAGCACTAGAGATGGGGGGGGTCACAGTGGTAGAGATGGGGGAGTCACAGTGTTAGAAATGGGGGTCACAGTGCTAGAGATGGGGGTCACAGTGTTAGAGATGGGGGTCACAGCACTAGAGATGGGGGTCACAGCGCTAGAGATGGGGGGGTCACAGTGCTAGAGATGGGGGTCACAGCGCTAGAGATGGGGGTCACAGTGTTAGAGATGGGGTTCACAGCGTTAGAGATGGGGGTCACAGTGTTAGAGATGGGGGTCACAGTGCTAGAGATGGGGGTCACAGTGCTAGAGATGGGGGTCAGCGCTAGAGATGGGGGTCACAGCACTAGAGATGGGGGGGTCACAGTGGTAGAGATGGGGGAGTCACAGTGCTAGAGATGGGTGTCACAGCGCTAGAGATGGGGGTCACAGTGTTAGAGATGGGGGTCACAGTGCTAGAGATGGGGGTCACAGTGCTAGAGATGGGGGTCACAGTGTTAGAGATGGGGGTCACAGTGTTAGAGATGGGGGTCACAGCGCTAGAGATATGGGTCACAGTGTTAGAGATGCGGGGGTCACAGTGCTAGAGATGGGGGTCACAGCGCTAGCGATGGGGGTCACAGCGCTAGAGATGCGGGTCACAGTGCTAGAGATGGGGGGGTCACAGTGGTAGAGATGGGGGTCACAGTGCTAGAGATGGGGGTCACAGTGTTAGAGATGGGGGTCACAGTGTTAGAGATGGGGGTCACAGCGCTAGAGATGCGGGTCACAGTGCTAGAGATGGGGGGGTCACAGTGGTAGAGATGGGGGTCACAGTGCTAGAGATGGGGGTCACAGTGCTAGAGATGGGGGTCACAGTGTTAGAGATGGGGGTCACAGTGCTAGAGATGGGGGGGTCACAGTGCTAGAGATGGGGGGGTCACAGTTCTAGAGATGGGGGTCACAGTGTTAGAGATGGGGGGGTCACAGTGCTAGAGATGGGGGTCACAGCGCTAGAGATGGGGGTCACAGCGCTAGAGATGGGGATCACAGTGTTAGAGATGGGGGTCACAGTGCTAGAGATGGGGGGGTCACAGTTCTAGAGATGGGGGTCACAGTGCTAGAGATGGGGGTCACAGTGCTAGAGATGGGGGTCACAGTGCTAGAGATGGGGGTCACAGTGCTAGAGATGGGGGGGTCACAGTGCTAGAGATGGGGGGGGGTCACAGTGCTAGAGATGGGGGGGTCACAGTGCTAGAGATGGGGGTCACAGTGCTAGAGATGGGGGGGGTCACAGTGCTAGAGATGGGGGGGTCACAGTTCTAGAGATGGGGGTCACAGTGTTAGAGATGGGGGGGTCACAGTGCTAGAGATGGGGGTCACAGCGCTAGAGATCGGGGTCACAGCGCTAGAGATGGGGATCACAGTGTTAGAGATGGGGGTCACAGTGCTAGAGATGGGGGGGTCACAGTTCTAGAGATGGGGGGGTCACAGTGCTAGAGATGGGGGGGTCACAGTGCTAGAGATGGGGGTCACAGTGCTAGAGATGGGGGTCACAGTGTTAGAGATGGGGGTCACAGTGTTAGAAATGGGGGTCACAGTGCTAGAGATGGGGGTCACAGTGTTAGAGATGGGGGTCACAGCACTAGAGATGGGGGTCACAGCGCTAGAGATGGGGGGGTCACAGTGCTAGAGATGGGGGTCACAGCGCTAGAGATGGGGGTCACAGTGTTAGAGATGGGGTTCACAGCGTTAGAGATGGGGGTCACAGTGTTAGAGATGGGGGTCACAGTGCTAGAGATGGGGGTCACAGTGCTAGAGATGGGGGTCAGCGCTAGAGATGGGGGTCACAGCACTAGAGATGGGGGGGTCACAGTGGTAGAGATGGGGGAGTCACAGTGTTAGAAATGGGGGTCACAGTGCTAGAGATGGGGGTCACAGTGTTAGAGATGGGGGTCACAGCACTAGAGATGGGGGTCACAGCGCTAGAGATGGGGGGGTCACAGTGCTAGAGATGGGGGTCACAGCGCTAGAGATGGGGGTCACAGTGTTAGAGATGGGGTTCACAGCGTTAGAGATGGGGGTCACAGTGTTAGAGATGGGGGTCACAGTGCTAGAGATGGGGGTCACAGTGCTAGAGATGGGGGTCAGCGCTAGAGATGGGGGTCACAGCACTAGAGATGGGGGGGTCACAGTGGTAGAGATGGGGGAGTCACAGTGCTAGAGATGGGTGTCACAGCGCTAGAGATGGGGGTCACAGTGTTAGAGATGGGGGTCACAGTGCTAGAGATGGGGGTCACAGTGCTAGAGATGGGGGTCACAGTGTTAGAGATGGGGGTCACAGTGTTAGAGATGGGGGTCACAGCGCTAGAGATATGGGTCACAGTGTTAGAGATGCGGGGGTCACAGTGCTAGAGATGGGGGTCACAGCGCTAGCGATGGGGGTCACAGTGTTAGAGATGGGGGTCACAGTGCTAGAGATGGGGGTCACAGCGCTAGAGATGGGGGTCACAGTGCTAGAGATGGGGGGGTCACAGTGGTAGAGATGGGGGTCACAGTGCTAGAGATGGGGGTCACAGTGCTAGAGATGGGGGTCACAGTGTTAGAGATGGGGGTCACAGTGCTAGAGATGGGGGGGTCACAGTGCTAGAGATGGGGGGGTCACAGTTCTAGAGATGGGGGTCACAGTGTTAGAGATGGGGGGGTCACAGTGCTAGAGATGGGGGTCACAGCGCTAGAGATGGGGGTCACAGCGCTAGAGATGGGGATCACAGTGTTAGAGATGGGGGTCACAGTGCTAGAGATGGGGGGGTCACAGTTCTAGAGATGGGGGTCACAGTGCTAGAGATGGGGGTCACAGTGCTAGAGATGGGGGTCACAGTGCTAGAGATGGGGGTCACAGTGCTAGAGATGGGGGGGTCACAGTGCTAGAGATGGGGGGGGGTCACAGTGCTAGAGATGGGGGGGTCACAGTGCTAGAGATGGGGGTCACAGTGCTAGAGATGGGGGGGTCACAGTGCTAGAGATGGGGGGGTCACAGTTCTAGAGATGGGGGTCACAGTGTTAGAGATGGGGGGGTCACAGTGCTAGAGATGGGGGTCACAGCGCTAGAGATGGGGGTCACAGCGCTAGAGATGGGGATCACAGTGTTAGAGATGGGGGTCACAGTGCTAGAGATGGGGGGGTCACAGTTCTAGAGATGGGGGGGTCACAGTGCTAGAGATGGGGGGGTCACAGTGCTAGAGATGGGGGGGTCACAGTGCTAGAGATGGGGGTCACAGTGCTAGAGATGGGGGTCACAGTGCTAGAGATGGGGGGGTCACAGTGCTAGAGATGGGGGTCACAGTGCTAGAGATGGGGGGGTCACTGTGCTAGAGATGGGGGTCACAGTGCTAGAGATGGGGGGGGTCACAGTGCTAGAGATGGGGGGGTCACAGTGCTAGAGATGGGGGTCACAGTGCTAGAGATGGGGGTCACAGTTCTAGAGATGGGGGGGTCACAGTGCTAGAGATGGGGGTCACAGTGCTAGAGATGGGGGGGTCACAGTGTTAGAGATGGGGGGGTCACAGTGCTAGAGATGGGGGTCACAGCGCTAGAGATGGGGGTCACAGTGCTAGAGATGGGGGTCACAGTGCTAGAGATGGGGGTCACAGTGTTAGAGAATGGGTCACAGTGCTAGAGATGGGGGTCCCGGTGCTAGAGATGGAGCTCACAGGGTGACGTGAACGCCGCTCTCTCTCTCTCTCTCTGCAGGCTCGCGTAAACAAGGAGCAGGAGCACTTCCTGGTGAACCCGTACGGACTTCTGTGCAACGAAGTGACAGCATCAAGCCTGGTAACTCGCACTGGGATACAGCGTGTAGAGACTCAGGGTGTAGAGACTCAGGGTGTAGAGACTCATGGTGTAGAGACTCATGGTGTAGAGACTCATGGTGTAGAGACTCATGGTGTAGAGACTCGGGGTGTAGAGACTCGGGGTGTAGAGACTCAAGGTGTAGAGACTCAAGGTGTAGAGACTCAGGGTGTAGAGACTCGGGGTGTAGAGACTCTGGGTGTAGAGACTCTGGGTGTAGAGACTTGGGGTGTAGAGACTCGGGGTGTAGAGACTCAGGGTGTAGAGACTCAGGGTGCAGAGACTCGGGGTGTAGTAGAGACTCTGGGTCTAGAGACTCAGGGTGTAGAGACTCAGGGTTTAGAGACTCAGGGTGTAGAGACTCGGGGTGTAGAGACTCAGGGTGTAGAGACTCGGGGTGTAGAGACTCGGGGTGTAGAGACTCGGGGTGTAGAGACTCAGGGTCTAGTAGAGACTCAGGGTCTAGTAGAGACTCGGGGTGTAGAGACTCTGGGTGTAGAGACTCTGGGTGTAGAGACTCGGGGTGTAGAGACTCAGGGTGTAGAGACTCAGGGTGTAGAGACTCAGGGTGTAGAGACTCAGGGTCTAGAGACTCAGGGTGTAGAGACTCGGGGTGTAGAGACTCGGGGTGTAGAGACTCGGGGTGTAGAGACTCAGGGTCTAGTAGAGACTCAGGGTCTAGTAGAGACTCGGGGTGTAGAGACTCTGGGTGTAGAGACTCTGGGTGTAGAGACTCGGGGTGTAGAGACTCAGGGTGTAGAGACTCAGGGTGTAGAGACTCTGGGTGTAGAGACTCTGGGTGTAGAGACTCGGGGTGTAGAGACTCAGGGTGTAGAGACTCAGGGTCTAGAGACTCAGGGTGTAGAGACTCGGGGTGTAGAGACTCGGGGTGTAGAGACTCGGGGTGTAGAGACTCGGGGTGTAGAGACTCGGGGTGTAGAGACTCAGGGTGTAGAGACTCGGGGTGTAGAGACTCAGGGTGTAGAGTCTCGGGGTGTAGTGACTCGGGGTGTAGAGACTCGGGGTGTAGAGACTCAGGGTCTAGTAGAGACTCAGGGTCTAGTAGAGACTCGGGGTGTAGAGACTCTGGGTGTAGAGACTCTGGGTGTAGAGACTCGGGGTGTAGAGACTCAAGGTGTAGAGACTCAGGGTGTAGAGACTCAGGGTGTAGAGACTCGGGGTGTAGAGACTCAGGGTGTAGAGACTCAGGGTGTAGAGACTCGGGGTGTAGAGACTCAGGGTGTAGAGACTCGGGGTGTAGAGACTCAGGGTAAAGAGACTCGAGATATCGAGAGCCAGGGATGGTGAAGTAGTCATGACGATGATATCGTGAAGATGTAGCAATCATGGTGGTGGTGATGATGTAGTGATGGTGGTGGTGGTGATGATGTAGTGATGGTGGTGGTGGTGATGATGTAGTGATGGTGGTGGTGGTGAAGATGTAGTGATGGTGGCTGTGGTGATGATGTAGTGATGGTGGCAGTGGTAATGATGTAGTGATGGTGGCGGTGGTAATGATGTAGTGATGGTGGCGGTGGTAATGATGTAATGATCGTGGTGGTGATGATGTAGTGATGGTGGTGGTGGTAATGATGTAGTGATAGTGGCGGTGGTGATAATGTAGTGATGGTGGCGGTGGTGAAGATGTAGTGATGGTGGCCGTGGTGATGATGTAGTGATGGTGGCAGTGGTAATGATGTAGTGATGGTGGCGGTGGTAATGATGTAATGATCGTGGTGGTGGTGGTGATGATGTAGTGATGGTGGTGGTGATAATGTAGTGATGGTGGCAGGGGTAATGATATAGTGATAGTGGCGGTGGTGATAATGTAGTGATGGTGGCGGTGGTGATGATGTAGTGATGGTGGCGGTGGTAATGATGTAATGATCGTAGTGGCGGTGGTGATGATGTAGTGATGGTGGCGGTGGTGATGTAGTGATGGTGATGATGTAGTGATGGTGGCGGTGGTGATAATGGAGTGATGGTGGCGGTGGTAATGATGTAGTGATGGTGGCAGTGGTGATGATGTAGTGATGGTGGTGGTGGTGATGTAGTGATGGTGGTGGTGGTAATGATGTACTGATGGTGGTGGTGGTGATGATGTAGTGATGGGGGCGGCGGTGATGATGTAGTGATGGTGGTGGTGATGATGTAGGGATAGTGGCGGTGGTGATAATGGAGTGATGGTGGCGGTTGTAATGATGTAGTGATGGTGGCAGTGGTGATGATGTAGTGATGGTGGTGGTGATGATGTAGTGATGGTGGCGGTGGTGATGATGTAGTGATGGTGGTGATGATGTAGTGATGGTGGTGGTGGTAATGATGTAATGATCGTGGTGGTGATGATGTAGTGATGGTGGTGGTGATGATGTAGTGATGGTGGCGGTGGTGATGATGTAGTGATGGTGGTGATAATGATGTAGTGATGGTGGTGGTGGTGATGATGTAGTGATGGTGGTGATGATGTAGTGATGGTGGTGGTGATAATGATGTAGTGATGGTGGTGGTGGTGATGATGTAGTGATGGTGGTGATGATGTAGTGATGGTGGTGGTGATAATGATGTAGTGATGGTGGTGGTGGTGACGATATGACGACCAACCACGGCGGCGATGATGACGATGTCGCGACGACGTCGTTGTTGTTGTCACGGCGATGGCGACAGCGCGGTAGTGACGATGTGGCGACGGCGTGCAGGTGAAGGTGACCCTGCAGGGCACCGCGGTGGATCCGGCCCTGGCGGGTGCGGCCGTGGCGTCCGGCTCCTTCTCCCTGCACGCCGCCGTCTTCGCCGCGAGGCCGGACGCTCGCTGCGTCGTCACCGTCTGCACGCCGGCCACGGCCACCGTGAGTGGCACCGGCGGCACCGGCACCGGCACCGGCACCGGCGGCACCGGCGGTTTGACGATGCCGATGAAGCTCGCCGCAAACATTTTACCGTGGCTCCGCATGCTTAGCTCTTTCGGTAAAGTCACCACGTTGGAGGGAAACGATGAAATGATAAAAATATAAAACAATGAAATTATTATTCTTGGTTATTTCGGTAAAGTCACCACCACGTAGAAGGGAAATAATAAAATAATAAAAAATATAAAACAATAAAATTATTGTAAAACAATACATTTATTATTCTTGGTTATTTCGGTAAAGTCACCACCACGTAGAAGGGAAACAATAAAATAATAAAAATATAAAACAATAAAATTATTATTCTTGGTTCTGTCGGTAAAGTCATCACTACGTAGAAGGGAAACAATAAAATAATAAAAAATATAAAACAATAAAATTATTGTAAAACA